>NW_016690221.1:4112852-4238996 GCF_001604755.1 Lepidothrix coronata | reverse complement strand
TCAGCGTTTCTTCATCATTTTTGGTGTAACTCACCAAATTTTCACGAGTGTAAATTTTCAGTTTATGGATGCAACTACTGATATTAATAAGTAGTCCCATTCTATTATGCTGGCATTGTTGGACACTTCTGTTATTCTCAGATGAATTCCAGATAGAATCCTTACAGTTTGGGGAGGGGTGGGAAAGATGCTTCAGATTGGCAATGAGGATGTTCAGGATGGAATGTTTTATTCATCACCAACATTGCATATCACACCATTAGAAAGTCATTCCTGATGAGGCGAGGCATCCAGCTACCTTTCACATTTTGCACCATATAATAGCTTAGTTGTATAAAATTCTATTGATCTTACATTTGTCCAGTGATGTACAGTAGCAAGATCTGTAATATATGGGTAATTTGAAGTTATTTTTACAGTGGCATCTCAATTCTCAGTGAAGCTAGATCATCTCACTTAAAAGGAGAATATGTTTTCCACCATTTCCAGAGGGATGTTTGAAAAGGTTAGAAGATTGTCTTTTATATGTACAGAAAACAATTTATATGGTTTAAATATATTTTTAAATGGTATTTTATCTGAAAATGGTTTCAAATGTCAGTTAGAAGAAAATTGCTGGTTAAAAGGGGAGAACAGTATCATCCCCAAACACTTGTATCTTTGTCTGTTTGGTCCTGACCAGTAATGGGAGGACAACTACGTGGTGGTGGTTGAATTATCATTGCATAGAGAGACGTTTCTTCCAAATCTGGTATTTTATTCCGTCTCTGTGGATAGTACAGAAGCTGTTCCTATTCCTTGGCTGTGGTTAACAGTAATTTTGCAGGAGATTTAAGGTGGAAGCTTCTGCTTTCTTGGCCTTACAGTCTCCTGAGGGTGTAAATTGATGTCCATAAGGGGCAGCCCCTGTCAAATGCTGAATAACCGAGAGTGCTCACCGCTTCAGCCAAGCTGTTAAAAACATGCTTAAAGCTAAGCAGGCTGTGAGATGGTGCAGTTGAACAGGATTTCTTGCATGCATAGCCCAATAATATTAATTTCTTGTAAAATGCAGAAACTGCTCAAGGAGCAGAAGTCAGTCCTCCCTTTCCTGTGCAGTGCCTGCCGCTGGGCTCAGGTTGTGCTCCCCGTTTCCTCTTTCTGGCAAGTGGATCTTGAATTACTGTTCAGACAATATCCACGGATGATGTTAATAACAACTGCCACTGTCTGAAAGATCTCCTGCTGGTTAAGGGTGTGAGATAACAAGATTTGGACCCTTTCAAGGAGAGAAGGGAGCTATCTTTGGATGTTATGCTTCTGGGTGGGTGCTGTAACCACCAGGCAGTTGTAGCCATGAGTAGTCTTGCAACACATGGCAACATCTTGCTGTACACTGCAGGGCTTGTGGGACAGTAGTGCCCACAGCCTTTTTAGTTTGTTTTTGTTTTGAGAGTGAAGGCAAAGCTCTTCACCCACTGATGGAGAAGTATCTAATTTCTAGATCTCAGTTGGTCTTTGGTGGTATTAACCAAGGTACTAAAGCAACCAGATCTTTGGACCTAATATTTTTTGGACCTAAGATGGTGAAAAAGAACCAGAGTTTGTAGGATTGCAAATCAGATGAATGTTTTAAGTGCCTATCCAAAGTTCTGCTTCAGATACCTAAAGCCTCTTTGGGACATGGCCTTTTTTGCTATTTCAGTTCATAGCATTAAAATTCCAGCTGTGACCTCGAAAGACAGCTGAATAGTCTGTGTTTTGTGCAGAACCAATACAGTGTAGGCACTATAATGAATTCAGACAAAAGGATTTGTTTTCCTCATAAGGTGTTGATGCCAAGTCTTTGAGATTTTCCTTGACAAGGAAACGTGTGACAACACCACCAACCATGTAGGGAGGAGAGGAGACTAAAAGTGCCCCTCTAAAATGTGTATGTAAAGGATGTAGAGTAATTATTGACACATTTTGGTGTAGTTTAATTTGCTAAATTCAGTAGTTGCTACAGTTGCTGACAGCTCTGTGTAGATCTGGTATGTAAATGTGCACACAACTCATTGCAAAAATTACCATGATTAAATCTTTGTTTGCAAATACTACTTTTTAGTGATGAAGACTACCTTCTGTCCTAAAATGGTATCATATGATTTAGCCATACAATAAATGGGAGTGTCAATAATATGAAAATTTTTTATGTTTACAGAAATAATTGTATTCTGTGACATTTTTGAAGGGAAAAACTATATTTTGCAGTGATATTGCTACATGCTGTATTTTTAATCTATTCACAATGAATAAAAATCTGTATTTGTACAAAATGTGAAAATAAATCTGAGGCTCAGCCTCCCAGAACTTACCTGGGTTCAGTGTTTCCAGATGTCAGTGGGAATATTGCTTGGGTAAGGACAGTGAGATGGAAGCCTTTGTGTGTCAGACATGCAAATACTGCCTGCCTGCATCACTTAGTCCTCTCATTCACTTTGTCTGGTTTCATTCTGGCTGGTCAATAAAATTGTTCTTTTTGTCACTTTTCTCAGTAGAGTTTTATTTTTTTTTGCATGTGGCGGTTTGCTTTTGGTTTTTTCTTTTATAATTTGCCAAAATTCAATCCTATTATTGCAAGCTTCCAGAAATCCTCTGTGTTGTTTGTATTATTCCATCCCTGATTTTGTTCACTTTCAACCATCCCAGTAACAAACCGGGAGGAAATAAATTAGATGTTGCCAACAAAATCTGTTTTTCTCAAGAAAACTGAAGGGTTGATGTGCTCTTTGATGTTTATTCGATTTCAGACTGTTAAAAATGGAGCTCTTTATGTTGCCTTTTTTTATTGCTTTATTTAGACAGGTAGAACTTATTGTACCTGTGTAGTTTAAACAGTATGAAATTATTCTCTAGCACAGGCACTGTGAAGTAGCAGAATCTCCTAACAAAAAAAGCCCCAGCTGGGCCTCTGCAGTGTAGAATCACTAAGAAAAATGGTGAAATTTGGCACTGCTATAGATTTGTAGCCTTTGTAACCTTTAGCTATAGCTGCTGTCACAGAGGGCTGGAGTGTTTGGCAAGTGTAACAAAGGAAGTGGGAATAGCTTCTTCAAAAACCATGGAGACAGCCAACACTTAGAGCTTATACAGTGTAAATAAGAATATTGCCCATTCCTTAATTACTGGTCTGGGGGACTGATTTGAATCTCGTTCTCTTCCCCACAGGTAGAATTCCACTCAGAGTAGAATGAGTGCTGACAGACACAGGTGTAGTTTAGATGGGCCAAAGCAGGACTTCTCATCTGAATTTGGAAAGGCAGAATTTCATTTGAACTTCAGGCTGAATTCAGGGCCAGCGCTGCCGGTGGTGAGTCAGGCTGTTCTCAGGTTTATGTTCAGGGACATCTCTCATGTGCCTCCCTGGACCTGACCCCTTACTGGGGAAGCTCCTGGGTTTGTAACCATCGGGCCTGGTCCTTAGTCTGAATGTGTTTGATACAAGTGCTGGGTCCTTGTGCCAGGAAAACAGTACAATGGGGCTGGTAGCTTGCGGTGTAGTTTGAGTTCCTCTGGAAGTTCACTCATTCATAATGTAAAATGAAAAAACTGTTGAACCAACTGCCGCCCCCAGCCTGTGTTGTTGTCCCCTGTAAGTGTCACACATGGCTGATGTGAATAATATTGGGTACACAGGCTTCCTTCAGTGCTCAGGGGAAAGGTCTCTGTGGCCAGGCACCCAAACATTCCAGGGACAGAGGCTGTGCTCAGCTGTGACAGGGCCGAAAAGCACTTCTCAGGGAGGGTGTTGGTCCATCACTGCCTGGGCAACACCACCTGTGGGGCCGAGTAGCCCATGCAATAAGAACAGTTTGTGATGAGTGTTCCATGCAGTCACACACACAAGACACACTCATGCCTGGAGACCGCTAAATCAGACTCCCTACAATTTTCTGCCTAAGCAGGTTACAGTTGATTTGCTGTGTGAAGCCAATTCAGGTCTGCTTGTCTTCCCTCCTCCCTGAACCTCTCCTGTGTCTCTGCAAAGCCAGGGCCGTGGGAGGAGCGTCAGCTCCCTCTGTTCCCAAAAAAAGCCCGCACTGAACCGGGGGTGTGAAAGTGCAGCAGCGCCGGAGGAGGAGGAGCCCATTCATGCTTACACGTGTGCGCTGTTATTCCTCAGTACGTGTAGGCAGTGAATGAAATTTTTACCGAGACTCTGCAAAGCTGCAGCCTCTCACGGTGAGGGTGGTGAGACACTGACACAGGTTGCCCAGAGGGGTGGTGAATGTAATCCCTGCAAACGTTCAAGGCCAGGTTGGATAGGGTTCTGAGCAACGTGATCTAGTTGAACATGTCCCTCCCTGCTCATTGCAGGGAGTTGGACTAGCAAGCCTTTAAAGGGCATTTCCAACCCCCCCAACCATTCTGTGATTCCACGTTCAGCAGCTCCCTGGCAAGAGAGTGCCGGGTGCTGCAGGGACAGGCTGTGGGAGGTGCCAGGGGAAAGGGCTGAATGAGGCTGTCAGCAGAACTCCAGCAGGTTTATTTTCTCCATCCCGTTTAAACGAACTACCACAACTACACAAATAAATCAAGCTGCGTAAAAACTTTGTGGCCTTACCCTAGAGAAGCTGGAATTTTTCTCCAAATAGAACCCTTCAGTTTCAATTAAGTGGTGAAGATAACAGTAATTCCTGAAGAAAACTTACCAGACTTTCAAGCAGAATATGGCCAGAGACTCTCAGAGGCACGTTCATGGGGGCTGCTGATGCTACTACCCCTTTGCACAGAAGTGTCCTGGCTCCTGCTGCTGCTGCTGCAGCCTTCCTGTGCTGCGAGCAAAAAACCCCATACTCCAGCCATAAAGCCTGCCGACCTTTGGCTTTGCACATTCAGTGGGCCTTAGCTTTGCAACAGAAAATTAAAACTTTAGAATTCTTTTTAGGTTTTCGGGGTGGGTGTGTGCCGGGGCCATGCCCCGCGTACCGCGGAGGCGACTGTGCTGCGCCGTGGCATCCACGTGGCAGCGGGGGCGGCGCGGAGGGCGCGGGCACGGCTCGGGCACTGTCCCCACGGCGCGTCCCCGGGGCGCTGCTCGTCCCTGGTTGCACAGCACCGCTGCACGTGCACCGGCTTGGAGGCAGGGGTTGAACAGAACCTGCAGCGGTTTATTTCTCAGGTGGAAGGGGGGGTGTGGGGAGAGCGGTTGCTGGGACGGGGGGATGTAGAAGGTAGGACGTGGGTGCTGCTGGAAGGGGAAGGGCAAAGGCAGATCTAAAGTAAAACAGCCGACGCGAAATGCGGTGTCAGGGCGGTAGCGTGGCCGAGCGGTCTAAGGCGCTGGATTAAGGCTCCAGTCTCTTCGGGGGCGTGGGTTCGAATCCCACCGCTGCCATTACCTTTTCTTTTGTGCCGCGGGCCGGCACAGCGCCCCCTGGCGGCGGCGGCGCCCGCAGGGCACTGTGGGTAGGGGGCGGTGCCGCGTCCCCACGTGCCGGCCCGGGTGTCACCAACATGGCGGCTGCCTGAGGCCGCCCCCGCCGCCACCGACACGGGAGCGGGGCAGCGGCGCTGCCGCCCGCCCGGCCCGCGCAGGTACGGGGGCACCCGCCCGCTTTTGCGCCTCCCGACGCCGCCCGGGTGGCGGGGACTCTGCGGGCGGTGGCGGGAGAGGAGCGCGGCCTGGGGTGGGCTCTGCCTGTGCGGGGAGAGCGGCGCAGACGGGACTGTCCGAGCACTCGGCACCGCGGGGGCAGCGGGGCCGCTCCGCCCGGACAGGGCTCGGAGCTGGAGGGGAGCGGGCGGGTCCCTCGGCTCCCGCAGCGGCCCCGGGAGCCCCGGCCGGTGCTGCGGGGACTGCGAGCCCCGCTCCTCCCGCGCCCTGTTCCCGCAGCTCCCGCCCTGCCCCAGCCGGCACCCGCTGTCCGTGCCCGCACCGGCTCCGCGGGGGCTCCGGCCCGGCCCGGTCCGGCCCTCCCGCCCCGGGGCGGCTTCGCTCCGTCCCCGCGCTCGGTGCGGGTTGGGCGGTTCCCCGTGGCCTCCCCTCGGGTCCCCCTTTCCCGCACCCGCGGGGCTGCTGTGTCAGGACAAAGCTCGGTGCCAGGAATGCAGAGCCGAGTCCAGCGGGGAGCGCTGCCCGCGTGGGGCACGGCCCGGGCACCGCGACCTGCCCCGGGAGGGCCGTTCACAGCGTGCCCCGGCGGGACTGGCCGAGCACGGACTGCACTGCAGAAATGTTGAGGTGTTATAGAAAGGTTTGTGCTTAATGCATAATTTGTGAAACCCTGAAGGTTCCCTTCACCTCCGGAGAGAGGTCCTGGTGCAGAGGAGCCCTCCTGGGTTCGCTGCCAGAAGATGACTGTGCAAAGCTGCTCGCGGACAGGTAGAGCAAGGAGAAGATTAAGCAAGTAATTGGGTCAAAACGATAATTATCATAAACGTATGGAAGGTGCTTCAGCTGCTTTTTTGCAGGTTCCATTTCACTGTGTGCCATGCGCCACCCTGAGCGAAATGATTGCTGAGACACCCCCTCCAGAGGAGAGTCAGGGTGCCCAGTTATGGCAGTGATTCAGGAGATGGCACTTTGCTGGTTCATTTTTTATACTTCAGGGCACCGATGCAGCAGGAATTCCCGACCTTTCCTGCACTGCATAATTATATACGTAGAATATGTCAGGTTGCAGTGTTGGTACTTCGGGGGTCCATTATTACTATCAAATTTAAGTGTGAATGAAATGCTGGAGCATTTCTTGCAGACCTGGGTAAAAGTCTGTGTGTCAGATGACGTGCAGATTTGCAGTTTTCTTTCTTACAGTTATATTATAGTCTTTGGTAAAAAAAAAATTTCTAGTATTCAAATGCCTTTTTAAGCTCAAACTTAGAAGTGTAGGACTCAGTCACTTCATCACTGATTTTTTTTTTATGGTTCTTTACCACAACGTTTTTCTTTATTGGTTCTAAATTGATGTTATGGGCAGCTGATTAGTGGCTTCATTGGTCCTTGTGTTGGTCATGTCACAGGAGGAATGAGAAAATTTGTATCTCTTGCTCTCCTGCAAGCGGTTCTAAAGTTTAATGATTCACACTAATAATTCCCATTATACTTAGATTTGCAACTGAAAGTCCCTCTTGAAAGAAAACAGTTCTGCCAAAAGAAGGTTTGAAACTACTGGCCGTGTTTGCTACCTCTTAATGTTTAATTCTATTCTGTAAGTCTGGTGGTATCATAAATATATGAGAAATGTAGAAATGAATACATATATATATATGTTTTAGACGTGGAATTGTGACTGCATGTGATCATTCTGATTCAGATTACTTCCAGTTGCATCAGTATTATAAATTATACTGGGACACACTGCTTCCTATTTATAGACCTGTCAGTCTGATACTCCAATAAAAGGAGCTGTAGTCATGCTTTGTCCTTGCATGAATAAGAAGAAAATGTAATCTCTGTAATACAGCGTTTTCCCTGAGTAGTAACAGCTGGATTCACAAAAATTTTGTCTATAATTGCGTAAGCAGTGTTAGGTGAGGGACCAGAGACCAGGTCCTTCAGGCTAAGTTTCTCTATCTCTCCTTAGCCCAGGGAATCTTAATTTCTCTTCTGGAAGGTGAAATCAGAAGTGTGAAGCTAGCACACACTTGGCACTCAGGCTGTCAGGAAGGGAAGGGTGGTTTCAGCGCTCTCAGGGGAGTGAGGAGGGAGGGTTTGGATCCAAGTGTCCCACCTTCTGGGTGTTACCACGTGTTCTCACATATCCTGGGCATCCTCCCACCCTCATCTCTGTGCTGAATGCAAACTGCAGTTGTTCCATGTCTGCAGAGCTGTCAGGCTGGTGCTACGTGAGGCTGCTGTGTCAGGCTACCCAGGGGAAAAGCAAAATTGGAGCAGTCAAATCTCATTTCTTTAAAACATATTGGTGTGTATTTCTGGGAAGAACTGAGTGCCTGACAGAAAACACTGAGAGCAGCCTGATACCACTTACTCAGGGTTTTGCTGTAACAGCCCCCCCTTGTAGTTAAGGTACTGGCTTTTTTGCTGTGAAGGTTTTGCATTGCTACAAAACTATTTCAAATATGAATCTGAAATACTAAGTCATAGATTTTTAAATACAGATATGTGGTGGGAAGAGCCTGGGATATGCTGGTGCATAGAGAAATGAGAAATTCCAGCTCCGTACTGGGAGCAGCATTTTTTTTGGTAGTAGAGAATCTGTAAGTGAAAAATTGGAATCAGGTTTGTGTGGAATGGCAGAAACAGTGTAAGCCTAAATGGAAATTTGCCCATGATGTGATGTTAATAACACTTATATCCAGAATGTCCAGCCTCTCTGAAAGGTTTCTGAGATAACTGTGTGTACACTAACATGATGTTCTGAGAAGCCCCTCCATCAGCTAAAATATACTGAGCTGCCTTGTGGTTTGTGTATTTGAAAAGAAAAAAGCCACTGTCCTGGATGTAACATGGGTGCTGGGTTCCTTCTTCCCCAGCTGATCCTGAATGCTGCCTCTTTCTCTTCCTCCGTAGGAGGTCCAGCAAAGAAGCAAGCTGGCATCAAGGAGTGAGGGAGAGTGAGGGAGAGTTCCTGAACACAGGTCTTGTTCCTTTGCCTGATCATCTTTGTTGTTAAAACTTTCCTAGGTCAGTTTGTGAGAGGTCTTATTTTTGTATGCCTATCTTGACCAGTACCAGCTGATTAACAGTGTCTTGAATTATCTGAACTAATTAACATTGTTGCAACAGCATCCCAAATAATTTGTAAATCCTTTTGTTTGATTTCAGGAGGGAAAAACTATTGTTGCTTTAGCTGAGGGTTCATTTTTCATTCAAAGGTCTGAACCAGGCACAGCACTGACTCCAGCAGTGGATTGAACATGATGAATTTTTGGTGCAGAGCACCCAGTCCCCAGTTAATATTTGTTGCATTTTCTTTAGGGTTGGTGTAGTTTTGAAGTAGAGTCGGGTGCTCTGATGGTTTCAAAGGACTCCTGGAAAAGCTAAGGAGTGTTATTTTGGAGCTCTCATTTAGCAGGACAGTCTGAAGAGTGATAGGTTGGGAGACAAGGCTGCAATGTCAGGTGAAAATCAAGGTCAGGATATTCACAGGCAGGAATATGGTCTGGTCCCAAGCACAGGGGTTATATAGGTGTTTTTTCTTCTCCCAGCTCTTAGCTGGGAGCTTCCTCCATTACCTGTTTTCAGGGGATTTCTGGAGCAGGAGGCTGGGGAGGTGGATGGCACTGTCCATAGTGACAGTGGCAGTTTTGGAGCTCGCAGGTGCTCAGCTGTACCTGTGTGTTACAGTGACACAGCCTATAAAGATACACTTTATTCCAGCGTGAAAGGCTGGCCTTTCCCTCCCTGTGGCCTTGATTTAGTGCTCTCCTACATAATTGCAGGCTTTCAAAGGAGTTACAACAACTTACCTGGTTTCGAGACATTTGCTTGTCTCTTAAATTTTGTGGCCTTCAGTCAAGATTGTTGAGTATTAGGGACCTGTTCATACAAACACATACATTCCTGTAAAATACAGACTAAACAGATTATCACTGAAAGGAACTGAATTGACTTGGACAAATTCTCCAGGCTGCATGTGGTATGTGACACAGATGAAATGACTCATAGGACATTTCTGTTTCCTTTCAGGTTGTGCCAAGGAATAAGCCAAGAAAAAGCTTTGTTTTATCCTAGCATGGCAAATGAAGAAGATGATCCAATTATACAAGAGGTAAAAGTGCATTGTGGCAGCAGTGATTGTACATGAGAATTTCTTCTTATTGTTGTTATTACAGTTCCAAGTGTTCTTAGGTTGCTGAAACAATGTGTCATCAATGAGTGTTTATCTTATAACCAATGGATTGCTCTATGCAAAGAATTATGTTGTGTGGGCCAAGTATATGGCTCATGGTATCTATTTTGTCAAAATAGTGGTGTCTGTGTTGGCAAGTTTAGCTCAGGTTTTTCACCTTTGTAATCTTTCCATGTCAGAAGTGGAATACAGGAGGGAAATTTGCTTCTACCACTGTGTGGTTCCAGTGACTTTATTGTATGTCTCCGAGTGCTGAAAAAATTGGAATGACTTTGATGAGTTAATATCTGTTAAATATGAAGCTACAGTGTTTCATGCCTTCTGCTAAAGTGAGCAGTTGTGTTCTGAGTCTGGACTTACTTAAAGGACTGCTGTGTTCCA
Organism: Lepidothrix coronata; assembly: GCF_001604755.1. Taxonomy (NCBI): domain Eukaryota; kingdom Metazoa; phylum Chordata; class Aves; order Passeriformes; family Pipridae; genus Lepidothrix; species Lepidothrix coronata. Next base: position 4,228,839 of record NW_016690221.1, on the reverse strand, counting down.
AGGGGAAGCCACAGTGTCTTGTCACTTTATGTCTGAGTTTACACACCAGAAGTACAAGGAAGGGCAATCCCTAAGAAGGAGGAAAGCCATGAGAAAAGGAGGGGGAATTGTCAAGAGTGTATCTAAGATGGCAGCTTCCATATGTCTTATTCATGAAACATCTGTGGATTTTCAGTGCTGGTGGCCAAATGCAAGTATTGAATCAGAGTGGGGATACGGGTGTCTCTTGTCTAACTTAGAAAGATTTTATGCCAAAGTACTGGCAAATGAAGTTACCTTTCAGTTGTGCTGCCAAAGGGAGAACTTTAACTTCGGCTCCTTGGAGGAAAAATATTCCTCTTCCATTTCACATTTGTTTGCCAAGTTTCCTTGGAGAGGAAAAACACAACTAGAGCTACTGTCTGCTGCCTCTTCATAGTGGGGTTTTTTTTAGGTTTGGTTTTTGAAAAAGCCAGCTGCAGAATTTCATGTCAAAGTCAGCAGAGGGGAAACTTTTGACAGGAGCGTCACGAATGTGTTTTAGGTTAGAATTTATAATGAAAAGCTAATATTATCAGTGTTTGAGCTCTGAGGATTATACTTTTGTCTGAGGCTCCATCAGTTACAGCTGGCATGTGATGAAAGCTGTTTGTTTTGCTTTTTAGATTGACGTGTTCCTGGCCCGAAGTCTACTGGAGAAGCTTTATCTGTTTCAGGTATTTCAGTTAACTTTTGTGCAGTGATAGTTTGTTTAAAAAAAATGCAAAGAGCAGTAACTTTCCTTACTGCTTCAGCCTGCCAAGGTCTTGGATACAGATAAACCTGTTCAGGTCTCAGTCAGTTTGGAGTCCAGGAGTGAGCCCTGGTTGCTGATGGGGCCTGTGGGTGTTGGGGAGAAATGGCAGCTCGGAGCAGGAGGCTGCTGTGGCTGGGGGATTTCGTTGGGATGCCACACTGTCCTCTCAGCGTTCCCCAGGGGTTCAGAAGAGAGACCCGTCTGGCTAAACCTGGGTGTGCTCTCCTGACCAGCAACTTCTGGCTCATGTTCTCTAAGCTGACACTTACTTGTGTAAACCCACAAATGTTTTACTTTTAGGTAATAACTCTCCAGAGAGTTAATGCTGAGGGATGGGTTTTTAATTGCTTTTAACACTTCCTTTTCTGCTGAATTAACGTGAGGGACCATTTTCCTGTGTTACAGTTTATTGTGATGTGTGAGGGGGAGCGAGGGGGCTGTGTAGTGACAAAAGCAGAGGGCTGGGAAGAAAGCAACAGACTTTCTAGGTCATGCTCCCAAATCCCCTGATGAGTCATGCATCAGTCAACTAATTTCCTTTCTTGATGTGTTGTCTCCATTTGGCGAGTGGATCTACATGTGAGTGGACAGGGGAAATGGAGTTAATTTCTGTGAAGTTCTTTGATCTTTAAATGAAGAGGGGTTCATGAAATGGATTTGTTTTCCAGTATCCCATTCGCCCAGCTTCCATGACGTACGATGATGTTACACATTTGTCAGCGAAGATAAAACCAAAGCAGCAAAAGGTTGGTCACCATTTGAGTCCAGTCTGTAAAAGCTGTGTTATGTTGTGGAGAATGTACTTAAGGAAAGCATATTCTGCTATTAAGCTGTGTTAACCATGCAACTACTTGCAGGACCAGATCTCTGTGCTTGGAGGTCTGGGGAGTCTTTATTGTGTCTGAGGTAGAGTTTAGAATAAGAGTAGTTTATAAGTCGTGATGGAAAACCCACTGTTTTAATAGAAAATAGAATAACTCAAGGAAATGTAGTTACTAATGCTAATTCAGTTGGTAGATGCTTGTGTGAATACAGCTTTAAAAGTGAATACAGTTTAAAAGGTCTTTACAGTATTCAGAGAAGGGTTGAAGAAGCATTGAGCCTTGGAGCCATGCTCTTGTCTTTCAGTGTCAGTGCAGGTCTTGATTGCTCTCTTGCCTGGCTGTGACTCATCAGGAGTCCTTTTGAAATCAGTGGGGTTTTGTATAGGTAGTGAAAGTACAGCCAAAACCAGAGCAATTGCACTTGCTTGCAAATGTATCCCAGAACTGTGGCTATTATTTTAAAATGCCTTATTTAAAAACTGCAGCAATAGATGTCTGTGTTACTAGAATTTGGTTCTGGGAAATGATTAAGGAGAGTGCTTGGGTGAACTTTGGAGTTAGGATGCATGTTGTGTTCAGGAAGTCTTCTGTTAAACTTAGCAAACATTTGCATTGTAAGCATTGTGCAGGCCTTTGTAAATACACTGTCTCGTTCAGGGGCTTGAAACTAGTTCAGTTTAGGAATAGCATAAAGGGGAAGAAAAATAAGACAGTAGCTGTGATGCACAATAAGGGCTTTGGCACTCCCTGAGGAAGACCATGTACTGTATTGTCACAGTATATAAATAAAAATGCGATGCAGGAAAATGCTTTTTTTTTGAACATTTGTCTGAAGTTTAAAGTTTAAGGGAGGAAGTAGTTCTTGTAATTAAAGGCTTGGAGCTTGTTAGAGTGCTTTGACAAATGAAATCAGGAGTGACTATGGAGTCAGTACTAAGTGCTGCAGTCTCTGACTTAGCAGAAGCGAGGCCTTTGCATCTGAAGAGGACTGAGCTTCTTCATACTGCTTGGAACCCAAACTATAAGGAAATACATCTTAAGGGAGGTTCTGAATGGATCCTCAGAGACGGGAAGGCTTGAAGGATGTTGCTTGTGCACTTGATCTGTACTGATAAGTAAACTAGACTGATAATGTAGTGGCAGGTATCCAACAAAGTGAAGGTGTATTTCAAGGATGCCTAAAGAACTCTGTTTCTTCTGATCCTGTTCATTTACATGGGAGTTTATGTATCTCCAGCTTGTTGTTTAAATGTCCCCATCCTACAAAAACCCATATATATGCTGCTCAGCTCTCTGCATGAGATTTGCCCTGTGGATTTGAATGATGCTGCTCGTGTGTTTAAATTCACTGTAAACCTAGGGAAATGTTAGGAAGTGTGGGTTTGGGTTTTAATTGATGTATTTGGGGTTTTGCAATGGTAATGGGCTGTCTTACCTCTCATATTCTTTAGGTTGAACTTGAAATGGCCATTGATACTTTGAATCCCAACTACTGTCGTAGCAAGGGAGAACAGATCGCTCTCAACGTGGATGGCACATGCACAGATGAAACAAGCACCTATTCCTCGTAGGTGTCCTCTTTGCCTTCCTTTCCTTTTTGTGGTGAGCACAGAAATCTGTATGTCCATCAGGACTTCAGGGAGAGCTGTACAAGTGGCTGTACAGTCACGGGGGCTGCTGTGAATTCTGAATTGCAAACAAAAATGTGTGTGTGTGTGTGTGTGTGTGTATATTTGCTGCAGTTGTTGATAGTCCATTTTGAGATGTGGTGGTTTCAGACCTCTAACATCTGCATACCTCATTGCCTGTGGAAGGCCATTTCACCACCCTCCTCTGTCTGCAGGAAGCTGATGGACAAACAAACTTTCTGCTCTTCCCAAGCTGCCAGCAACGTTTCCCGCTATGCAGCTGCTGTTTATAAAAAAGGTAAGTTGCTTTTGCTTAACCCTCACCTCAGTGAAACATGCTCATTTCAGGGTTAAGATAAGACCTGTTTGATCTTTTTGTCTTCAGCCTATGTTTTATGGAACTCAGTGTCCCAAGTGTCCTTGAGAAAGTCTTGCAAAATTGTAAATATTACATAAGAACACTGGGTTTGTAGATGCCTCCAGAGTCTTAATAGTTCATGGTGGCCTGAAATAATACACGTTTGTAGCATGAATTTATCATTGTTATTTATATTACGATCTTCATCTAATTTTGTCTGTCTCAGTTTCCTGTTCAACTATTTTTGCTCCTCTTGACTGCCCATGCCATCACAGAGTTTTGCTCTGGTGGTCATCTCAGGTGACAATATGTAGGTTGTTTTCAGTGATGACTATTTTACAAGGAGTCTCCTGAACTACAGGTCAGGCCTGACCCAGAATGTGGCTCTCTACAAGATCTGGTTTCAACACAAAAAGAAAAATAACAGAAACAAGTCTTGGTCTTTCATACTGCTTTGAAATCCTGAGCACTGGATGAATTTTTCACTTCAATCCCTTTTTACGTTTTACTGTATTAAATATTTATGCTCAATTGAAGCTGTGGCTTTACAGAGGCAAGGAGATAATGAAAAGTGCTGTCACTGTGCACTGGAAAAAAATCAATTTTAACCAGCGTTAATTCTCTTTTTCAGGTGAACTTCACCTGACTCCACTACATGGAATTCTTCAGCTGAGGCCAAGCTTCACCTACTTGGACAAGGCTGATGCAAAACACCGAGAAAGAGAAGCTGCTAATGAAGGTAAATGCTGTACAAATTGTGTTTTCTTTTAGGAGGTGAGATACAAGTTCTCTTTATAATTTTACTCATGAGAGTCATTCTATTCTGAAGGTGTTTTTTTCTGGCAACGTACTGGTTATTATGTTTTGCTGATCTTGTTTTCAGTGTAGCTGCCTAAATGCTTTTGTGGGCGTGTTGTGGGGGATTGGCAGAGGGATGGGAGGTGGTGGGTAGTGACAAAAGGTGGCAGGAACTGTGTCACTGCTGCCGCTGCAAAGCTCGTGGCAGCAGTGTCTCCCATCACAGGAGCAAGTGTGCTGCTGTCCTACATTGCATAGTTTGGCAAGCTGGGATTGAGCCCATGGTTATGGAGCTCCCAGTGTCCTTTCTTCCTGCATGGGCCCCCAGACAGTTCCAGCTTGGCTTTGGCTCTTTTATTGCAGGGGTGTGTTTATTCTGGTGTATTTTTTGGCAGGTGGTGATTCATCCCAGGATGAAGCTGAAGATGATGTTAAACAAATTACTGTATGTCCACATTTTCCTTTTTATGATGGTTCAGGTAACAGTCACAAGACAGAATGACAATTCACACCCAAACAGAAGGACAGGAAACCTCAGTTAGTCCTGGTGACCCTGGGCTTGAGAGGGGGGAAGCGAGGTGGACTCCCCCTTATTGCACAGGCATAAAGATGGCACTGAAAGCAAGGGTTGGAGCTAGAGCCCCATGCTTGTTACTTATGTAGCAAATAAATAATGCAGGTGGGTTATTTTTCTGAGGGTTTTGGGGCTGTATTTAATGATGCCCAAATCTCCAGGTACGATTCTCCCGCCCTGAGACCGAACAAGCTCGTCAGCGGCGTGTCCAGTCCTATGAGTTCCTGCAGAAGAGACAAGCAGAAGAGCACTGGGTTCATCTGCATTATTATGGCTTGAAGGTAGGTGTGTGCTGGCTTTGAGGAGGCTGCCTGGGCCCGAAGGCTCAGCCGAGTCAAGAACTGTTTTTAAATCTGGGCCCATGGGAATCAGGGAATCTTCAAAAGATAATGAAGCTTGGAGAGACCCTGCAGTGCTCTGTACCCCCTCTGCTGGATAATGCTTTTGGGGTCTCCACACTGCAAAAGATTTAAGACTGAGAGTTGGACAAACATAAAGGGGAGTCTGAGTACAAGAATCATTCAGGCCTTGTATTACAAACTGGACTCTGTGAAAGACTTGGAGAGCCCAGTCAGTCGAGTGTGATAAATGCTATTTGTCTGACCCACATCCATGTCTGTCAGGAGATTTCAAAGTCATGGCAACAGAAATGTTCCCACATCACATGAGCATTGTACAAGAAAGTGAAAGCAGAACGTCAGTTAGTGAGGTGGAACGTTTGAATGGTGCAGTAATGACAGGGGGGTCATAGTTTGGAATGAGAAATCCGGCTCTCTTGGCATTTTGTGTGTTTTCAGGATGTGATAATGACACTTGTTTTTCTCCGTGTCTCCAGGATAGCCGTTCGGAACATGAGCGCCAGTATTTATTTAGTCAAGGTCATGGCCTTGCTGAAAACACAGAATTAATTAAATCTCCCAGGTAATGGTTTTCCTACAGAAATTGCAGTCATTTGTTGGGGTTATTTGCAGAGTAATAAGCGAGTATATTCTTTAAAAGTCTGTTCTTTGTTAATTCTATGCATGATAAAAATTGAATTGTTTAAAAAAATAGAGAAAGAAACTATTTTTTAACTCATTCAGGTTGCTTTCTTTGTTTCCCTATACTCTGAGATTAAAACTTCTCCTTTGCACTTGGGGTTGTAGCTTCTTGTGTGTTATCACAACCCTGTGTTGTTGGCACTGCGAGTACTGCAGAGGAAAATGAAAACAAAAGCTCCTTCTAGTTAATATAAATTGATACTCTGAAGCCAGTAACTTCCACTGATAGCAAATCTCATAAAACTTTCTTTTGTGATTTGTGGAGACAACAGAAACTACTTGAAATGTGTCTTGGTGACTGCAGCTGTACAGGAACCTTCCTACAATGCAGTCAGTGATTCTGTGTCATCTAATACAACCATGGCCCAAGTAACAGTAAATTTGCAGGCTCTGGCTCTGTTTAATGGTGTGGTTGTGTTTCTCTTAACATTAAACATCAGTGGATCAGTGGTAGGTGTTCTGAGGAGTCCTTTGGATCTGATTCTTTCCTCACAGACACTGGTAGTTAATTACTTGGGTGGGAGTTTTTGCTTGTTGCTGGTCTGATTCTCTGTCTACAGGGCTTCACATGATCCCTCAGATTCCTGTGTCAGAGCACCTGTGTTTAATGTATTTGCTGTGCAGATCCTCTGTTTGGGCACCTCTGTGTACAGAAGAGCTGGGATTCTGACTCCCATTTATTTCATATCTTTGGGCAGATGAATGTCAATAGCTTTTACTAGTATTGAGTTTACAGAGGAAGATGGGAGAGGAAAGGGGAGAGCTCTCTTCAGGCTGATGTTTGTTCTATAGAGTCACACAAGCAGGATTGCCCTAAGAGAGAAATTACTGTACTTAAACCTGGGAAGCCCAAGACAAGCATTTTAAGGATGTGTTTCCTTTTTTTCTAGTGAATATTTAATGATGCTGATGCCTCCAAGCATAGAGGAAGAGAAGTAAGTGTTTGTACATAATGTTCAAAGTCCACATTGGCTGGATGCTCTTTTTCATGGGCTGCAAATCTGTTTGTTTATCTGCAGTGACAAACCAATGGCTCCAAGCAATGTGCTTTCTATGGCCCAGCTGAGAACTTTACCCCTTGCTGATCAGATTAAGATCCTGATGAAGAACGGTTTGTAGCTTTTGTAATACATTTGCTCTTTACTTTTTACTTGCTCTTGACTTTTAGTTGCCTCAGATAAGGTGCATTTCCCAGCATTACCAGTTCTGTTGCCTCATCAGACAGACTGTCTGGCTCTCTCATTCCCTGAAGAATCTAAATCCCAAGCCTTTCCTTAAGAAGAGCAGTGACAGTCAGTCTGACTGCTGATCTGTACCTTTGCAGGCAATTTACTCCTAGAAAAATTTCTAATTTGATGATACCTTTCTGGTACACTTATTTCAGCAGGTATCTCCTGGAATGTGGGGTCTAAATGTGAACAACCTGCACTTTGGGACTTCCCAGAAAGTTTTCAGCAATGACACCTCATGAGTGTCATCTAGGAATTTTAATTTAAAGTCTCTTCAGAGTTACTATCTGATAAGAGCAAATCCTGAGGATTTTGCCTCAGGAGCTTCCTGTCTTGACAGGTACCTCTGTTTACAGCTATTGCCAAAGGCATAGATTTATTGTTTTTAATTATTATTTTGTTAATATATTAATTTGTGACCAGTTAAGCCAGCCAACTTTGATGCAACTTGAGGAGGTATTTTTAGAACAGAAAATGCCTTTAGCACAGGGAGGGACTTAGGTTTTAGGTTTTTCCTAAGATAAAGCCTTGACCACGAACATCATAAATCGTAGTTGCTGGATCCATAAACCTGTGACTGTGCTTTGAGGAGGCCCTGGGCCGGTGTGTGTTTGCCTTGCAGTGAAGGTGATGCCGTTCGCCAACCTGATGAGCCTGCTGGGCTCGGGCACGGACTCCACGGCAGTTCTGCGCTGCGTGCAGCAGGTGGCACTGCTGGTCCAGGGGAACTGGGTGGTGAAGAGGTAAGGCCGGGCTTTGTCCCTGGGCGGGGCCTGGGAGGAGGGTCGGGACAATGGGCTTTGTTAGCTCAGCCTCGTGTCCCGGAGCATCCCTGTTCTTACAGCTCTGCAAAGCCTTGATTTCGTGTTTGCTGCTTTTAGTGCAGTCAGACGTTCAAAATTCAAGGAGTTCTTAAAATGTTAAAGGATAACGCCTTAGTACCCACCCCAGCCAAAATTATGGCTGAGCAGTGATGTATCTGTGTTTGCATTTGAGTTATGTCAGGGGTTTGATCTTGTCTGCACTCATGTTCATTTGTGAGAGAGCTACCCTGAATTGTTCCAGAGATTAGTGTCAACTATAAATACAGAAAATGAAACCAGTGTCAGCTGTAGTATTTCTTAGCAAAATTCATTCAAATAAGGATGGGCTTTGTGCAGTTCCCTGGCTGTTCATAAATGGATGCTGCTCCTGTCAGCTGAAAACTATCCTCTAGAAGGCATTACCCCTTTAATAAATCAAGTGTAGGGGTACTGAGTGTACCACGTGGTTTGGATTCTGTATCATCCTCCCGTTTGTTAGGACAAAGCATCCTACTGGGAATTAAGTCAAAATGCAGTATGATTTTTTTTTTTCTTTTTACCTGGGTGGAACCCTGCATGCAGAGAATTAAAGTCTCTGGAATAGATGTCTGTGTTAAGATGAGTGGCATCAGCTCCCAGTCCAAGTGTGCCAGCAGGATGTCTCAGCCATTGTGATACAGGCCTGGATTAGCAATGTGACCAGTTTTTACAGCAACCCTGCTGTCCCTCCAGCTGTTAGAGAAGGAAGCTGGAAACAAGTTAAAAGCCAGTATATTAGCATTCAGATTGTTTTGAGGTTATAGCTGATTTTTTTCTGCTAGTCTGAGGAGGTTGTGTGTGTGCAGTGGATGTGGTGTTTGGGGTGGGCGGGCACAGAGCAGCACATGCACACATCAGAGAGGGGACTCATTTCTGTGGCCTGGGTAGGATCAAGATCGTGAACCTGGGTTGGATGAGGCTTTGGAGAGCATGACACATGTCATTCAGTTGGTCCTGCAAGCAGACAAGGACTTGGGGTAATACTGGTCTCGAGCAGGATGTATTGTTCTCTGAAGCCCTTGATTGCTGAGGAGGAAATAAAAAACTCTTATGCCTGTACATCAGCATTTTGGCTAAATGCTGCCTTCAAGGCTATGTACCAGGTTAGCCTAAGCATTTCTTAGGATCATCCTGGTCTTGTTTACACTGATCCAAAGGAGGCTTTGCAAGAACAAAGCAGAGCTTGTAGCTGTGTTGCACACACCTGTAGCCACAAGGCTGTGCTTTGCTGGTATAAGCCTTTTTGCACAAGTGTAATTGCAGTGGTGTAATTACACCAATATTAATGCCTTTAATGAAAACCATGCTTTGGGTAAAGGTATAATTTAACAGCAGAACAGGGAGGGCATGTTTGTTATGTTAATCTTCACCAATGCCGTTTTTCTGGAGTACCTAGTAAGTAATCCCTCTTCCTTTTTAATTAACAGCGATGTCCTGTACCCAAAAGATACTTCTAGTCCCCATAGTGGAGTTCCTGCAGAAGTGCTCTGTAGAGGGAGAGACTTTGTTGTAAGTATAAGAGCATTTGTTGTTTTTGAAGGAAAACACAGGTGAATTTTGCCTGAGAGGCCAGTGTTGCAAAACTCTACTGTCCTACTGCAGAAAGGTGTTTTCTCCAAGGAAGTTATTTGTGCTTTAATCCTGAAGGTATTGTTACAAGTCTGTCATGGGAGTGTTGCTGTAGGCTGACATTGTGGCTGGCTGGCAGGTTCAGGTCATCTGTCATTAGCAGTATTCATCCCTCTCTAACACAAACTGTAGAGCCACTATCACATTGCCCCCACAATGCAGGGCTTACAGAACAGCCAGGACCGGATAATAAAGTGCTTGTTTCTCCAGCTCTATTTCCGTGGGCACAGGACTCAGGAGGGCAGTGTGAGGGCTCAGGAGGGCAGTGTGGGTAAGCCTTGTGCTCCCTGAGCATGCACTGTTGATCTTTAAAAAGGACTTTATTCCTCAGAGCTGCTTATCAGTGAAAGGACTTTGTTCCCAGGCACCTTTTGTGAGCAGTAGCTGCACATGGAAGTCGAAATGAATACAGGTCTTGTAAACGCACACGTAACCACAGCAAAAAGGAACAACCTCTGCATTGTGTTTATTTTCTCTAACCATGGAAAGAATTAAGTTCCTAAGTGGTTCCTAAGTTCATAATCAGTTTACGGCTTCTGCACCATCAAATTGAATCTGATGAGTGCGTGGCTCTCATTTTTCTCAGTCAGACCTGACTGTTCCCCTTGTTTTCAGAGTTTGTTCCTGAGATTTAGCTCTGAGCAGGAACGTGTTGTACAAGAGACTTTAAGTGTATTACAGTACTAGTGTGAGATCAAACTGATGGTGATTGAGACTGACTTTTGATTGTGTCTTGATGTCTGCCCAAGACACTGCCATATGGAGACCTGGATTCAGGTGTGACCCAGTGACATAAGTCTTTAGGACACAGCAGATTAGGTGACACGTCGTGCATAAAGTTCTAGGGACCAGAATTATTCTGCTCAGTTAAGTAAGCAGGAGTGTTTTAACATTTAAGATAAAAAGATAAGTTATTTTCATTTGAATTATGTCATATATACCTTGTGTGAGAAATGGATCTGTGTTGATCTTAAGGGCAGGTAATTTGCTGATTAGTGCTAGAACAAGGAAGTAGTTAAACTGTTAGAAAATAGCAAGCATCAATATTTCTGGCTTTCAGACAAGGTGAAATGTCTTGTAATAAGGCTCAGAAGTAGCATTTGGTGCTGTATTGCATCTGTGGAGAAAATGTGTTCTAACGTAAAGAGTGAACTTTATATGCCTGAATATATTTGTGTAAAGTAATTAATAAGGTTAAAAAACATTTTATGGCCAGTAGTGACTCTTAGTGTCCACCTGTTCGATGCTGTACTTTAGTGGGGAGGAAAAGTAATTTGTGTCTTATCTGAAAGCTTCTGTGTTTCCCCAGATTCTCACATAATAAATTCAGGGGACATGAGTACCCTTGGCCCTGGCTGAATGTAAAGGGCATAATGAGAAGTGGTTGCCTCAGAGCTGTTTGCAGGGACACGTGATAGATCTATTTCCTTTGGGCAGCAGCTTCTTGTGCTTTAAAAGAGAAGTATCCTGTGCCCTAAACTGAGTAAGGTGGGTTTGTGAGAGAGCTCAGTCAGAGAGGAGGATGCAGAGATGACGTTGTAGGCAGGAAGAAATTGGCAGTAATGAGATTTGGAATTCTTAGCAACATTGCTAATACACACAGACTGAAAGAGGTTGGAGTCTGTTTAAATGGAGACAGGAAGAAATTAAAGGTCATATTCAGGCAGTCTTCTGCCCAACTCTCTCTCCTGTTAGCGTGCTCTCAGCAGCTGCCTCTCAGGGTGTTGGACTTCAGGAGCTGTTCTGCAGAGCACCAGCTTTCCCTAACTGGGGACAAGTGTGTGAGTGACAGGACATCTCAGTAGAGCTGTGAGTGACTCTGAGGGCATGGAAGAAGGGGCCTCTGCATTAACAGAAATGCATGAAGAGCTTCTCTAGGTTGATGGTGAGGTGTGTGGGAAGCTTAGCCTCAGGTGTGCCTTCTGGAGTCCCAGCATCACTGCAGTGGGGGTTTCTTTTTGTTTTGAAGCTAAATGGAATTTGAGTTCAAGATATTCTTCATAGCTTTTGTAGTCATAGGTTCACCAAGGCACACCATGGGCTCTGAAAACTTTTGATACTGTGTTCTTGGCCATTCGAGGACAGAAGGGGCCATAAAATTTTTCTTCTTTACCTGGCTGAGAATCACCTACTTCCACATTCTTGAAAGGAATGGGGGTTTTATTTTTCTGGTAACATCATTGAACAGGGTCATTACTAAGTTCAGTAAAGAACTGCTACATACAGTTCTGAGGTTTTTCTCCTTTGTTCCCTTCCTAGATGTGGAAGTTCACACAGGACCGCTGGGTTGTGAGAAAGGAAGTAGCAGCAGTTACAAAAGTGAGTGTGGGGGTTTTTTTTTATTCCTAAATCACAAGTTGGTGATAAGTGTTGGGCATTGTGTGGGTGTTAGTAGTGGATGCTGCTCCAAGCCTTTGCTCAGGTTCCCAGTGCCAGCACTGCTCTTCAGGCACACCTGCATTTTAACAGGTATAGTTACCTACTTTTTCTAGAAACATTCTGAGCAGCTCCCACAGTTACCACAGCTCCAAGATTGGCCTGGTAACTGAGCCACTGAAATGCATCATGTCCTCTTATCTGACAAAGTTCAAATTGAGCTGACTGATGGTGCACCAAAGCAGATGAGAGCTCATGCAGCCCACACTGGCTGCTGTACTTTGGATGTGTTAGAAAAGAGCAACTCTTCTGTTGTCAGTAATGAATAAAAATTTTAAAGCAACTCAAGCACCTGAATATTCTGTTAAAAGTGGCAAATGGAAGAGAAACATTAAGTAAAAATGACAAACCCCAGTTTCGTTAAAATGCAGTAAAATGATAAATCACGAGTCAATTTATGCACAGACCATCTATTTTTGGAATGTAAGATCCAGTGCTGCTTAAAAAGCTGGGCATGTGTAGGTGCAGCATGTCTGGCCTGCAGCTCTAAAATAAGATTAACATTGTAGAATGTGCTTCTCTTCACCATCCAGTCTTTTCATCTCAGTTTGGAAACTCCCTTTTCATCGCAAAACATGCCACAGGCTATTTGGCTCCAGGTGATTAATCACCACTCTCTCTGAAGTCCTGTGCTTTTAACAGTGTGTGAAAGTGTTGGTGCTGCAGAGAAGGATGAGTATCTCTGACTGAGCTGGGTGTGTGTCCATGGAGGTGCCTCACATAACACCAAATCAGCCCAGCTCTTCCTGTCTCATGGCACACCACCCATTGCTCCATATGTCCTATGTAAACTGACTTCCATATTATTTATGCTTTTTCCTTTTCTTTTAGCTTTGCCCAGAAGATGTGAAAGACTTCCTAGAGCACATGTCTGTGGCAAGAATAAACAAAGGTTGGGAGTTCATGCTCCCTTACGATGAAGACTTTGTTAAGAAGCATCCAGACATAGTTCAGAGGCAACATATGCTGTGGATGGGCATTCAGGCCAAGTAAATGACTTTCTGTATTTTGGGGAATAAGCTAAAACCAGAGAACTGTCTAGTACAGAAAAGGTTTTGTAGACATTGATCAATAATTTGATCTGTATTGCCTTGAAGTTTCTCCCTCACAGGTCCCAGGCAGTGGTGTGGTGGGGGGTGTCACTGCATCATTCAAGTCATTCCTAGTTCTTGGCTCCCTGGAGAAATGGAATGTTCTAGTTAATGGCTAAAGCTGGCATGGCTGCATGCAGGCATAACAACTGAAACTGCCCTGCTGTGTTGTGTCTTTGTCTTTCAGATTAGAAAAGGTCTATAACCTCTTAAAGGAGCACTTGGCACCAAAGAAACAAGAGGCACAATCAGGTAAATGGAATTCTGCTTGGATCATCCATTCATATTCCTGAGCAATGTTTTGGAGTTCCTCTCTGGTTTTCAATGTGGTGGGGACAGGTCTTGTTTAATGCTTTTTCTTTCTTGCTGTTTCCTCTGGGTTATTTGAGGCAGATCTTGGTCTGTACTACCATCACTGGTGTTGGGGTGACACAAGCCTACATGTGACATCCTTGTAGCAGAGCAGGGAGGATTCCCTGGTGCTGGGGCTCCACTGCTTGACACTGTAAAATCAGCTGGTTCTGTTATCCATTTATTTAAGGCAGCCTGTGGGGTGTAAGCAGCTCCTGAAGAGAGGACAGACAGGGCCAATGCACAACTAACTCTCCCCTCTCAGTTTGCAGCCTAATGTGCATGAGATGATTTTTTGACTTCCCCTGATGTGCTCTGGGCTCTCTAGTGTGGTTGAGGGCGAGCAATTACTGAAGGATGTGTTTGGCAGGGACTGGAGGGAGGTGTGAAGCTGTCTCTGTTTGACATCCCTCTCCACTGTGTATGCCAGTGAGGATATTAAAGGAGCTGCTCCATAATCCTAAAAGATTGTGAAAACTTGAGATTCCAGAGAGTTTTAACTAGGTATTTGGCTCCTTGCCAGACACTGGAGCCAATGAGGAGTATAAGCAGAACTGACAAACGAGCATATGAATCCATTTCAATACCCGGTGTCTGATCTGCTCGGAAGGATTAGGTGTTGGGTTATTTGGAGAGGATTAGCAGCCTAACAGCAGAGAAGATAACAGCATGTGTGCTGGGCATGCTTTTGCCTTGAACACAGCACTCCTTGCCTTGGCATTGAGACTGGATTCCTCTGCTGCCAACACGCCCCTTCCTTTCACCTTCGGATAACGGTGTGGAGAGAGAAGAGGTGCAGGATAACATGGGAAAGAACTCCCTCCTGTTCCTTTCTCCCCATTACTGGGTAACAGTACTAAGAAGAGGGTCTCAGGCTCTCACACTGTGTACCTCATGCTAAAAGAGTGTTCAGGTTCACTGTTAACCCCTTCATGCTCCTCCCTGTACCTGTGGGACATCCCAGTGCTGGCTTTGGCAGTGACTGCAGCAGGGCCCACCAGCCACTAGAGAATCCTAAAAAAAAAAGAAAAGTTGTTGGACAAAGAGGCATTTGGGTCACATTTTGTGACAAATGTGTGAGCAGTCTGTAGACTGTTTTCCTAAATTATGGAAAAGGCCCTGGTGATCAAACAAGTGCACTTTATCTTTGCTTAAGGTTCCTTGACTGGAACACTCTTCCCCAAGCATTTGGCTTTAAAGAAACAAACACACACCCCTCCAAAAAAACCCCCACCAAAAACTCCCAAGACTAATGTAAAATTTAATCAACAGACATAAGCAGATGATGTTTCCTGGTTTTATTTCACCAAGAGTCTTTCAAGAAACATTCTGCAGGACTGGAGCCCTGGTTATGGTGAGATTTATGGCATCTTTTGTTTCTCACCAGCTCATCCATTGCTGGTTTCTGGGGAGCAAAGAGTCAGCATGGCTAAAGCAAAAGCCAAGCAGAACTACGGGCAGCTGGAGAAGGAGTTCCAGAGGCAGAAGGCAGAGATGAAATCAAACGACACCTTGGCCAAGATGGATGTTCCCAATATCCGCATCAAAGAGGAGCCTGTGGGTGCTGATGAGCCCATGGACACCTCGGCCTTTGAGGGCCTGAACAACGGGCTGGTGAACGGCCTCCACACGGCCGAGGGCTCCCCGGAGCCTGTGAACGGCCACCTGCCCGGGGGCTGCATCGACCGTGTGGCCCAGGAACTGAAGGCCTTTGTGTCCTCCACGTTTAAGAAACAATTTGTGCTCACCCTGAGTGAGCTGAAACGGTTATTTAACCTTCACTTAGCCAGTCTGCCTCCAGGACACACGTTGTTCAGTGGCATTTCGGACAAAATGTTACAGGACATGGTCTTGGACACTGGCTGCAAACAGATTTTGGTGCCTGTAAGTATGGGTTTCCCCTTGCTGTACTTTGGGGAGGGGCTTTGTGGGGGGCAGTTAAACATCTGTGCCGTGAAATGTGTGTCTCCTGTGCTGGGGGAGCACAGAGTGCTCAGAGTAACTGTCCAGTATTGGACCTGTTGGAGCTGCTGGAATTCTGTCTGGTGTCCTACTTCTGTCTGGCCCTGCACCTTGCTCTCCTGTGGTCTGTGCATAGCTTAGTTGCCTTTGGGGCTCTGTTTCCACATCCAAGGTGTTGGGCCACAGCAATTCACTGTCCCAACTTGCTCCTTTTAACAGGATCTAAGGCAGTCCCAGATTCCCATCAGCTCTCATGGGATTGCACAAGCTCCTTTTCCTGGGGACAGGGACACAGCTGGGAGAGGAAAGGTGACATTGACTGCCTGGGAGCAGGGAGCCACACCCAGCAGAGCCTCTGGGAAGCGACAAGCTGTATCTGCAGCAGGTTTCTTTGGTCAGACTGTTTCCTCCCAGACTGTGCAGAGGTGTCTGGTTCTTTGTCTTTATGGAAATGACATGTGTGATTGCGTGAGGCAGAGCAGGTCTGTGTGCCAGTAGATTGCTTAGGAAAGGAAAAGGAGTCTGGCATCATGGGAAAGAGCCTAGAAGGAAATTAATTTTACAAGACATCTGGCACTGCTGATTGGGTTGCAACCAGAAAGAGCTTGGGAGCAGCTGCCTTTGGGGAGAGAGGAGAAGAAACGTGTGAGCTGCTCAAAAGGGCAGGAAGCAGGCGGGCTGGGAGAGCCTGGAGCATGGGAGCTGGAACTTGGCTAAGGAATAAGGGTTTCTACAGGGGGGCAGAAATAACATGTTCAGTCGTGTGCAAAGTACATGTTGTGGCACCTGAGAACCAAGTAACAGACTTGAAATGCCACTGGGGAGAGCACTGATTGTGGCGCTTTCTGCTCCCTCTCCTGACGGCTTCCAAATCCTGGGGTGGTACTTGCCTGGAACTGTCTCAGTGCTGGCCAGGCTCTCCTCTGCACCTGGTGTAATGTGTGTGTTTGCCATATTGATGGTAAATAGCTGAGGTCATTCCTGCTGTTACTTGGGACTGGAAATTGTTTGCTTTGGAAATTTTGGGATTTTGGAAATTTTTTCATTCACGTGAGGAGTGAAAGTGGGATAGTTTCTTTTTTAAAAAAAAACCAAACTAAAATCCTGCTGAAGAGAGGTGGTTGATACTTCCTTCTGTCTGGAGAACTGTCACAGGAGACCTGCAGAGGTGCAAAAGTGGTCACTGGAGTGTCTCTTTAGGAGACCTGTGTTCTGCTGGCCCAGAATTTACTGCAACACTTGAGCCTGTGCTGCTGTCAGCAATGTAAATCCTTCCCTCCAGCCTCCCCTCGGTGCTCTCTGCAGATGGCAAAGGTGCTGGGGCTGGTTTTACTCTTTGCATGGGCTCAGACACTTTGGTGTTTCTTGATTGTTCCCCTGGACAGTTTTGTCAGAACCCAACAGGGCGTCTGAACTCGGGGACAGCCTGGAGGGTTGTTTAGCCTGGGGTTTCATAGTTACTCATTAGTTTTCTGTAATTGAAAGTGCTTCGGTGATAAAAATCAATGATCTGAGGTAATTAAAATGATGTTCTGTGGGGGGTGAAGACACTCCTGACTTGAGTACTGCCCTGTTATAGAAAACCTGTGGCTGAAAATGGCCATTGAAACCTTACCAGGGGAATGCAGGATTTATTACAGAGCTGACCAACTGCACCCCGGGGTATGAGATAAATAGTATTTGTGGGGAGCCAGAAGAGGTGCCACTCCAGCTGCAGAGGAGGCTGTGGGGATGCCTGCAGGGTGCTGTGCTTGCTGTGCTTTGTAGCCTCCTCGGGTGGGAGGGAAAAGTACACATGAGGAAACAGCAAATCCTGGGCAGATGCAGCCCAGAGAGCACAGAGAGGGGAGGGGAGGAGAGGAGAGGCATCCTGGGCACACACTGGTGCTGAGCCTGGAATCCTGGGCACACACTGGTGCTGAGCCCCACGGGAATCCTTTGTGCAGGAATGTGGCTCCCGAGGATCTACACCCATTTCCTGCACTCTGGTGGGGCTGGTTGGCTCCTGCCGGGAAAGTGGCAAGGTTCTGCTCAAATCCTGAGGATATTTTTGAGGCCTCAGGAAATGATGTAACTCCTGCCTGGCTGGGGTGACAGGAGAGGGTGCAGCCCTGCTCTTGGAGAACCCTTCAGGCTGGTGCCGATTCCAGGCTCCTGGAGAGGGGAACTCAACTGTTTACCCCTAGGATTATTCCAGCTGATAAGTTTTTTCTGGCACACTCAGCCCCTTCCATCTGGTTTAGCTATAACACTGCTCGAGTGAGACACGTCCCAGAGCCCAGAGCTCCTCCCAGGGAGCTTCCCTTTAACGTGGCAGCCCCGGGGACCCGGGACAGCAGTTCGGATCCCGAGAGCCCTGCACCAGCTCCAGGGGCTTAGAGCAGGAGGGGGCACAGGCAAATCTTTTAAAGAAGGATTTTAAGGTAGCAGAGAGCTGTTTCAAGGTGAGGCTGGAGAGATCAAGGTAACATAAAACAGCAAAGGGGCAGCAGGTGGCAAGACAGTGAAGCTGTTTGGGCAGAGCTGTGTCTCCGAAGAATCCCTGATGGCATTTCCCAGTCCTGTGAACAGGGTGCTGTTGGCACCAGTGTTTGCAGCAGTTTGCAGAGGAAGGCTGAACGGGAGGAGGAGATTCTGTGGGTTTTTCTTCCCAAATAAGTATTGTGTTTGTTTGGAAGCCGTTTCCTCCCAGAATGGCTGGATAAACACAGCTGTGTTTCAGCCCTGTGGCCGAGGCAGGAGGAGTTTGCACTTCTGGGCTGTGCTGAGTCACCTTCTCAGAGCCTGGCAGGTTGTGTCCAGGTGCTCCTTGTGCCGTGCATTTGCCATTCCTGCTGCAGCTGTTGTCTGGAGGGAACCTGAAGTATTTTATTTTATCTGTACTGAAAGTGTACGAGAGAGATTATTCCTTAAAAACAAGTGGCCTTACAAGAAGAGAATTATGTCTGGTTCTGCAAGCCTAATAAACCTGAATCCTGGCTCTAAACCAAGTGTAAAACCTTGTTATATTGCAGCCATTTGGACTAACCTGAGAGCAAAAGCTGCTAATCCCACCAGGCAGCTCCCGCTGGACAAAACCCTTCCCCTTTGCAATAAGATCAGAGGCAAAGCATGAAAGGAAATGCTGATCTTTCACTCTGCCATGCACAAGTCTTTTGGTTGCTGTGAGGGAGGCTGGGAAGAAAGGTTTGGCTTGTCCCAGCAGCCAGGATTGAGGGATCCTGGGACAATCAGGACTGGCTTGTTAGCTTTTCATAACTGATTGATTTAGGTCGTCTGGGCGGTGAGCAAGGAATAAATTGTGAGTGACAGACAGGAAGAGACATGTCAGGAGTGAAGGCATATTCCTTGCTCATTAGTCGCTGCTCCAAGGGGAAATGTTAAGGCAAATGGATGGAATTTTATTTTTTCAGAGTTTGGGGCACGGGGGGGAGGCAGTTGTGTTCCTTCCTGGGAACCTTCTTGTGAACCTTCCTGGGGTGGGAGGCTTCTGCCTCAGAAAACACTGATGTGTTTCTCTGGCTTGGCACGTGGGAAAAAACCAAACACACAAACCCACTGTCATTTTTGGAGCCTGAAATGAGCAAGTACCTGGTTCACTGTCCATCAGTGTTCAGTCTTCTGCAGTCCTGTGGTCTACCCCAAAACAGAGATGACAATACATGAGACCCACTGTGCTTGTCAGGAACGCTGACCTGGGATTAGGGAGGCAGGTAAATACAGGATAGAGTTAAAACCTGCCCCTGTAAATGTAAAAACCTCCAGAAAGACCCTGCAATGCACTTGGTGCTCTCAGCTGATGCTGTTTTTGACAGTTGTTTCAGTTCTCATTACATGGCAACCAAGGTTTTGATTCAGTAATGGGTGTCCAGGGATACAGTATCATAGAATCATTAAGCAGAACTCATTAAAGAGCTGTTATTTTTAACAGCTTCTTGTTCTCAGTTTCCTCCACAGACTGCTGCCTCACCAGATGAACTAAAGGTCTATGCACTTTGGGAAGCTGGTGACACTTATGATCAGGTAAAGATAAAATAAGTGCCATTCACAAATATATGTTTATTGGTCATTTGGCATTGTTTGAGTCCATGTTTCTGGAACTAGTACAGCAGGTAGTTTTGCTCTTTCCCTATTCAAGTGTCAAGTTTCCAGCTGAAAGGAAGCTCTTAGCTCACAACATGTTGGTAATCATGGCAGTAACAAGCTCATAGGCTATTTCTGAACCTGAAAAGGGATTCTCCAATGGACTCACACTAGGATCCAGTCCGAGTTTTTTTTTTTCTTTTGATGGTAATGCAACATAAACCAGAGACTAACTGGAGTATTTGTTGTACCTGTACTTAGGATAGGAAATCATTACAGCAAATGTGAGCATCTCCTGAACTCTAATTGCTCTGAGAGTAAATGAGGTGAAAGGGAAGGTTCCCAAAGAACTGCAGATGGACAGTGCAATTCCTGTGTCCACGATCTAAATAAATTTTTATAGGAAAGAACAGTCAAGTAGTAGCCCATCTCCTGGCTGGAGTGGACCATGGGAACTCCCGTGGAAGCATTTGAGAGGAATGCATTGTAGCCCCCTGTTCATCAGGTTTTTTGTACCTTTGGAGGTGCCCCAAGTCACGGGACAGGTGCAGGTCAGGCCACCGGGTATGGAGAGATCCCTGCAGGGCACTGCTGGAAAGCAGGAGTAACTGGGATGGTTTCAGGACTATGAGGCAAGAAGGAATCCTCTGATGTAGTTCAGAGAATGCTTTGTGCGGACTAAGGCACCTGCAGTTTTGATACAAAGAAAGAGAGGAATGATTGTTCTCTGTGTATTTATGATACATTTTCTTTTAAAGCATCGCCAAGTTTTGCTTGAAATCTTTTCGAGGAACTATCGAGTGCGCAGGAATGTCATCCAGAGCCAGCTGAGCCAGGAGTGTGGAGAGGATCTGAATAAGCAGGAGGTGGATAGAGTGTTAAAGGTAAGTTTCTGTTCAGTTGTGGATTTGATCCAGTCAATACATGAAATTTAATGCCATTTGAGCAAAGGATTATATTTTACCTTGAATTGACAAATGATAGGGATGATGGAACAGTTGTTGTTGGAATATGGACAAAGCCTCTGTATCAGCTTGTTTTCTTAAAAATGCACTTGGTCTCATTCTGTCTTCTTTCCCTCCAAGGAGCAATGGCTCACACACTGTTTTGTGTTATTGTAACAAATCTCCATTTGTCATCTTGAAGCAGCAGAGAATAGAGTGCAGTAAATGTGATACTTATTTTTAAATAATGTGGAGTTAAACATTTCGGAGGTGGGAGAGTTCTGCCCAGTGTTCTGAGTTACCTCAGAACTGTGGCTGGGTAATGCTGAAGAGCACAAGTACCACATATTCAGAAGGAAATGCATTTCATTCTCTAGCAGGATGTACAACTTCGTAAAGAGCAAAACCAGCAGGCAAAGCAGTAGTTAACACATCTCATTGTGAATGTTTATTTGAATCCTTTCATCTGTCTTTGAAGCTGCACCATTTACTTGCTCAAGAAGTTAAAGGTATAAAGTACAGACCACACAGGCCATGACTTTAAAAGCGGTGCAGGATGGCCAAGCAGAAAGTTGCCAACTAATGTAATACTTTAATCATTGTGGCTGGGCCTTTGCTCACTGTCACCCACTTCAATAAGACAAGTGCTTAAGTGCTTTATTACATTGTGATCTGCAGATGAATAATAGCATCTTTGAAGAATTACAGATCTGTTGCTTTGATAATAAGCAAACTGGTCTTGCTTGAAAGAACCTGGTTGTCTTAGCAGTAAAATAAGCTCAGACATTTCTGCCTGCTAGACAGTATTTCCTGTGGCTCCCTGTGCTGGGAGAGTTGTCAGCAACTACAGGAGCTCAAGTATCAGCTCTCCTGGAACATCTAGACAATGTACTGGCATTAGTTTTTCATGATGCTGATGCTATTTTACAGATCACCATTTTCTAGAAAAAATATCTTCCTCTAAAAAAAATTATGCACAGTTTTTATGTTAAAAAAAAGAGGTCTTTGTGTGACTAGCTTGGCATTGTCAGGCTTTATTGCCTTGAGTACATTTGTCACAGGAGTATGTGAAATCATCTTTGTTTCTGAAATAAAATTCAGAAGTATGATTTAATGAAATAGGAAGATTCTCTGGCTTCTTTAAGCCACAAGAGATTGGATTCCTCTTTGAATGAAATTGGATTTGTTGACTCCGATTTCCCCATCTGCCTGTGCTCCTTTTATACACAGAGGAACAGACTGACAGGGCTTGTGTTTTTGTATCTGCAGAGCAAGTCTGCAAACCCTCTTTCTGAGCCTCCACACAGGGTTGGTTGGTTTGTGGCATTCACGAGTCCCAAAACTGCAGGAAAAAAAGATCTGTTGGAGCTGCACGGTGTCAGTTCTGTGGCAGCACTTGTGCCTGTGTTGAATTACCTGAGTGGGAGGGTGGGAGCAGAAGAAAGAGAAGCCGTTAGCTCAGAACTCCAGAGCCTTGGTGCTCATGGAATAGAAACAAGGAAATGAGCCACAAGACAGCCCATTTCCTGCATCCCTTGCTGTGGTGCTCCCCCACCGTGGGCAGAACGTGGCTCTGGGGTGGGACAGTTCATTATCATAGAATGGGGTTTTTTAAAAGGCTTCAGATCCAGCGACTGCTCCCACACTCCAGCCCTGTCCTGCTGCTCCCTTCAGCCTTTTCCCCCCTGAGCTTCAGCCTGTGCCTGTCCTCACTTCCCTGGTGCTCATACTCACACATCCTTCCCTCAGCTGCTTCTGCACGAGCCTGTTTCTGCCCCCAGAAGCCACCACAGTTCCTCACTGCTGTGGCACAGTTTGTCCTCTTGGTGGCCTCTCAACCTTTCCCCACTCGAGTATCACCTTCATTTTAGGGGGTCTGGTCCTCAGGGTGGAGATAACCCTGCACTCCAGGTGCTGTTCTGTGCATGGACAGGGGCTTGTTACTGATCACAGTCATTGTCCCAGGGCCAGACAGTGGTTTTCAAGACCTTTTGGAGTTTAGAATCATAAAATCATAAAGGTCAGCAGAGACCTTTAAGATCATCCAGTCCAACCATCAACCCAGCACTGCCACTGTAATCCCTAAACCACATCACCCATCACCAGATCCTAAACACCTCCAGGGGTGGTGACTCCACCACCTCCCTGAGCAACCTCTTCCAATGCCTCAGCACCCTGACAAAGCCTTTCCCTGTCTCCCCAGGACTGCTGTGTGAGCTACGGTGGAATGTGGTATCTAAAGGGGACGGTGCAGTCCTGACAGCGGTGTCAGGTGATCTCGGACACAAGAGGAACCTGCAGAGGTGGCACAGCCGGAGCAATGCCGGGCCTCGGGAGGGGCAGGGTCTGACCTCCCGCGGGGCACGTGGGCATTGCAGACAGTCACTGACATCCCAACACTCACAGTTTGCGTGGGAGCAGCCAGGAAGGCACCGTGGGACCCTGTCTGCAGCTTGAGTAATCTGGGATTTCTGATGTATTTCAATTCTCCTTCTGTTTCATTATAAAAAAATAAAACAATATAGTGACACAGACATGATGGAAAATCATGGTCTAAAACTTTATTTTGTAAGTAATGCCAATAAATTAAATTTGTTTACAAACATCCCAGTTTTTGTTAAATCCCTGGATGCTCATACTTAAGTCTGAGCATTGTCATAGCCCTTGCAGCCCTCTGGATAGAGAGCAGGTAGTCATGTTCGTGGGAATGTCAGGCCTGGGAGGGGGGAACAAAATCACTGTCTGTGAACTCTGTACTACATTGCAATTGTTCTCACCTGTTGTCTGTGAAATGAGTTATTTGGAAAAGTACCTACATCTGAAACACAGGGAACAACTACTGGATTTCTTCTCCTGGTGTGGGGTTGGTTTTGAGGGATGTTTTGCATTACTGAATGAGTACAGCGAGGTAAGTAACCCAGGGCACCCTCTGGAAGGCATCCAGCTGTAGTTACCACACGGCAACCATGTAAAACCTCTATTTTGTGTAATTTTTAAATAAAATTTTATCTCAAAGGTCAATTCTACCCTGCCTTGTATTTGTCCAGGGAGAAATGGAAGCGGCACCCGGCTCCTTTCACAGCCTGAAGTCTTGCAGAGGAAGGCCAGGTCAGGGATGCTGCAGCACAGGTCAGAGGTGGAGAGCAAAGGCTGTGAATCCCTGCTGATCTCCTGCCCTCTGGGGCTGTGCAGCTGGGCCTGCTGCTCCAGGGACAGCGACCCAGCCCTGGGCCGGGTTTAGCACTGGAGCCCAACTCCAGCAGGATCAGGAGTATCTGCTGTGGGCACTGCAGAACACACTGTACTGGTCCTGTTCTCTGCTGTAGCTTCCATCATATGAGAAGCTCAAGGGGATTCTATTGATTTCATCTACTTATGCTCAGAAAAGGCTGAGTTGAGTTGTTGACTAAACTAAGCAGATTAAGGTGGTTAATCCAGATAAGATTGGCTAAGAATGCTGTTACCATACTTATGGTATTTCACATTTGGGTGGAAAATGGCTATTTTTAAACTGCTAAAATTCTACCTTAATATGCCAGTGTAGTATTGACTACATCAGTGTAATTGGGAGGTGGTTTATGTTCAGGCAGCCCTGGCTGGCACTGACCCAGCATTACCTGTGGCTACGGCTGGAAAGCTGCTTTCCAGGAGAAGCTGTAAAGAGCCAGCCTGGAGTGGGTTATTGCACAACCTGCACAGCCAGAGCTCAGCAGGGGTACAGGCAGCCAAGGGGGAGGTTCAGTACAGAAGAATCAACTGGTTCTGAGTAGATATTTTTGGTATTTTTAAAGCATAAAAGTTGTATATATCAAAGTGTTCTAAATTAGCCAGAAGCAATAAACCACTGAAGCTCACCTACTTAACCAGAAATGCTGAACTGCTTTTGCATATCTTCTGATCCAGCAGGATCTCCAGGAGATCCCCCTCCCCCTAAAGTGGTGAGGAATATTACTAGGAAATCATCTGGGATTGACCATGTCGTGCCTTTCTCAGGTTACTGCTTTCCAGTCTCAGCTGGGCCAGGCCTCCAGGTTAGAAGGGTCCAGGTGAGGGAAACAGGGACAGCACAGGAACCTGATGAACTGCAGCTGTTTTTTCATGGCTGAACAAAGCTCTTCTGCTTTCCCCCACCCCCTCCTTTTTTAACAGCACTGACAAAGCCACAACAATGAGGAGAAACTACTTAATTCCATCTGGATTTCTATCCTAGACAGGCCTATCCTTTTCCATGTAGCATAAGTTTTCTAAAATACAAATTTCATGGGAACCCCATCTGATCTATGTAGGAAAGATGGCAAGACTAGATAATGCCGGTGCCATCTGCATCGAGTTTGCTGTTTGCTGATTGGCACAGATGGATGTAATTACTAGTTACACATGCAGCTTGACTGGATTATTTATTTGCTTAGAAAAATATTCAAAAGATTAAGATTCCCACTTTTAAATAATTTTCAGACTGTAATACATGTTTTAGAGAAAATCCCACAACATGAAGTCTTAATACTGCAGCTGAAGGGCAGCTACACACAGGCTGGACAGAGAACAGAGTAAGGCAGCAGAGCTGCAGCAGCAGCAGTGGAACTAAAGGTGAGAAACTCAACATTCTGTGTCAATGTTTGGTACATCCCAGCAACTTGGAAAGGCAGGTAGCTGATTCCCAAGAACTGCTGGCCACGTTAAGCTGTCAGACCTTTACAGGGAGCAGGATGTCACCTTTCATCGTGCCTCCTCCTCCTTAATCGCTTTGTTTCCTTCACACAGTTCTAAACATACTTCTCCATGTTCTTTGTTTTTCAGACTTTGAGCACATATGAATTACTGTGGGAGTGGAAAAGGAGAGGCAGAACAAGAGTGTGGTCCCATTTACAGTAGGATACGTGCTGGCAATGTCGTGTCTGTCCTCCCACCCCCCCAGGCAGCATGGAATGGGTGCACAGAGGCTGCCACTGGAAACAACAAACAATGTAAGGTTTTTACCTGGCCTGTCTCCTCGAGCACTTGGAGTTTGTGGTACGTAACATCAAAAGCTACTCCACTAAGTCAATGCTACCACTAAAGCTAAATAGCTAAATTACAACTCTCTATCTTACCCAATACACATAAAAATGTACTTTGCAACCACCAGAGAACAGTAGGTCCCAAATCACATACATAGTCAATTCACAGTATCTTGCCTTAAGACAAAGTGCCCTACAAAGGAAACCATACCTAAAAAGCCACACAAACTTTACATCAAATCCTTTCTCAGTAGGAAGACATTTATACTTATCTGTGGGAGAGCTTAGTGCATGTGAAAATGTGGTATTGGCTTGAAGCAAGCACAGCTCTGCTGCCCTGCAAAAGCAAGCAGAAGGCTGCTCCCCTCCTCCTTGAGAACTGAGGAGAGGCTGCTCATGAGTCTGGTTGGGGCTTTGGTTTTGTTATTTTCTACATCAGCGTAGTTACAGGGCTAGATCATCATTGTGAACCTAAGGAAAGCTTCAGTCTGGCTCTTATGAGAGAGACAGAGTTCTGAGCTCTGTTAGTTTTGAAGTGGACTAACAAAATGAATGTCAGTTACTGCTCCAGCCAGAGATGAAGTGTAATATGAAGTAGTAGTGTAGAATTAAGCTATGATGTTTGTTTGCTTTACAACCCCTAGTTTGTGTGACAGTGCTAAACTTTAAATCTATTGCTACATAGGAACAGGGAAACTAGCTGTTAACTAACTGGCTTGTTAACTACAGGTCTACCAGCCAATCCAAAACATTCATTTTGAGTGCTCAAGATCAGTTTAAGGGATCTTCTGACATTCGTATAAAGTTCTGGACTAACAGATAAGGTTATGGTTGAGAGGAGAGGGTCTTGTACTTGGCTCGGTGTTCATCTATTTCTTCCTTTGTTTTTCTGATACAGCTAAAAATTTCCTTGAAGAGTGCTTTATATTCAGGAAGAGCATTTGTGGGAGAGTCACTTAGCTCCACAACTGTGAATTCTTGATTGCTAGCTGAGAGATCATACTGGGTGTTCCCCACGTTTAGGTCTTTGGAATACTGCTTCAGCGTTTGGACAGCCTTGTGTTTCAAACAATCTTCATCCATTTGACACTTCTTCAAAAGTTCCTCATACTTCACTTTCAGAGCGTTATACTGAGCATCAACTTCATTAAGCACAGAGATTCCTCGCTGCTTCACAGCTTCAGCTCTCCTAATACACGTTTCCTCGTGGCCCCTCAGGATGTCTGCCCCCACCGCGCTGCTCAGCAGGGTCTCGCTGCTGCTCCGCTTCAGCGCCTTCTTCTCCAGCTCCGACACCGTCACAAGTCCATCATCCGCCAGGCTCTGACTGAGCTCCCTGTCCAGAGATTCCCTGAATGAAATGAAAAAGGATTCTGGCACCAATTTCTCTGCATTATGGAATGTGTTTTCAGATTGAAGTATCTGCCGCATTTCGGCTACTTCTGCTTCCAGCTCCTCTGCCCGCGCCCGGTACAAGTCTGTATCCACGAGCCTCCGTTCCAGGTCACAGTTTTCTTTCACCATAAGACTGTATTCCTCCTCCATGGTCACCCTCTTCTCTTTCTCCAGGTTCAGCTGGGCTTGCAGAACTGTAACTGCCTTTTTTAACTTCTCATTTTCTTCTTCTAGAGGGCTTAACTGACTATCCATCGAAGTAATCTTTTCTGCAAACACATGATCGTACACAAAATACCTGCAGAAACAAAGTAAGTGTTATCAAAGGTAAGAAGTCCAGCTGACCACACCTCCTAAAGGTTTCCTGTGCTGAGTAACTAATGACATATTTAAACTGTGTGCTGACAGCCCTCAGAGCACTCACAGGGGCCACTTCACTAACCTGTCAGTCTGTTTAGGAGTCAGAACAGAGTTTGTAACACGAACGTGCCATCAAATCAAGCTCCCAGCTTAGGCAGAATGGCAGCTCATTAACAGTTTCAAGTAAAACAGACAAGCTGATTGAATAACCAGACCTACAATTTAAGTTTAAATAAAT
Source organism: Lepidothrix coronata (assembly GCF_001604755.1). NCBI lineage: Eukaryota > Metazoa > Chordata > Aves > Passeriformes > Pipridae > Lepidothrix > Lepidothrix coronata. The sequence goes on along the minus strand of NW_016690221.1, from coordinate 4,201,285 downwards.
ATTGCCTCAGTGTAGCATGCAGTACTTCGACAGAGGTTTTTTCCACAGTGCTCTACTCTTGTAACTTTTGTCACTGCTGATGGCAGAAAGCAGCTTCAGAACTGACAAGGCAGTTCTGTAGGATGACACTCTCACAAGCCTTTGGCAGTTTGAAGGATCCACTTATCCTTTGAATTGTCAAGAAATAACTTTTTTTGGGTGTACAAATTTATTCTAGAGTAGAATATATAGAATATTCTACCTCCATGTAGTGCTGAATCCCAGACACAACAGCCTGTTGGGTCTGTGGAGGTGCTTCACTTACAAAATTGCTTTCTAGGCTTGAAGCTACTCTGAGCTTTCACCCCAGGTGATTGTCCCAAAGGGCACAATAATGCAGCTCAGCTGGGTCAAATTTAAAGGCAGCCCAGAGCTCCAGGCTCCATTTTACCAGCTTCAGTATCATTTTAACCAGCTCAGGTTCAGGAAAGCTATTGCAGGGATCCTGCCTTCTTTGAAAAGAAAATATCCATGGACATCCAAAGAAAGGTTAAGTTACACAAAATATTTTGTATTTAGCAAGTTTGTTTTTCAGATTATCTCTGTGTGTGCTTTTATCTGACTGAAAACAGTGGGGTGCAAATTGCTGTAAGCTTTCTAAGCTACCATTTGATATGGCTGGAGACTCTGGGAGAGAACCCATCAAGACAGAAAGGGGAGCACAAATACTACTGTGGTCTAGAAGTACGTCAGACGCAGTGGCAACACCACACAGGGCAGATACTTTGCTACTTGTGAACATCAGCTAATTTTTCTGCCAGCCTGTCTGATACCTGTGCTTGTGTCTTAGTTTTTAAAGCCTTGCTTAAAATAACATCATTGTTCTTTACTATGTAAGGTAGGAAGTCTTACTGGCGCAGGTCATACAGCTCCTTCAAACAGGAGAAGCTGTGCATTGATCTGGGCTGGTCAGATCTCTCGTGGCTCATCCGGCCTCGTTCAGGCTTCTTCAGTTCTTCTACTTGTCGCTGCAGGTCATCTATGTGTGTTTGTAGATTTTCAATAGTCTCTGTCAAGCTAAAAGGTGGAAAGATTTTTAAATAAAACCGTCCTTTCAATTTACCAGTATTGTGGAACACCACTAGGCAGAGACAGCCACCCAGGAGCTACACAAATACCCCTGGACTGCTCCCACCGATTTTACCAGCTGGGGGAAGGGGTGAAGTTTGTTACCTTAATATCTTCTGTTGTGAAGCTCTGCTCTCTGCAACCAGCTTTTGATTGGTGTCTTCCAGTTCTCTTGCTGTCACATCCAGCTGCTCATAGACCTTTGCATGCTGGTCGTTCATCTGGCGCAGGAGCTCCACTTGCTTTGTGAGGTACTGCAAGACAGCACTGCTGTTACTGGCTCACCCTGGGAACACGAGCTGCCACTGCTGCTCTGCATTTCCATTCATGTTCACAGAGAAACAAGTAAGTGTCATAAATTTAAATTCCCGTGGTTGCTTTGGGAAGTTGGAAAGCCACTGCCAGTGACCCACCTTGCCTTTGTCAGGGAGGTTAAAGCCAGGCTGATGAAGCAGCTTTTACCCAGAGGAGCTGGGTGTGTTGTGCCAACTGTCTTTACCTGTGCCCACACCTTCTGGGTGGGATTGGTCTGTATTGCAGTCACCATAGACTTCAAAATAGCCACTAGTCACTCTGTCCTAAATGTTGCAATGGGCTTCAACAGAAATTTTCTAACAGTGTTGACCCAAGAACTCTCTTAACATTAAAACTGAATTATTGGGTAGCACCATCCATAATTAAAATTATTTTTAGCTAACCTAAGTTCTTCCAGTCTGAAGCAGCATTAGGATCAGCACAAGAGAATTTAGGTTGTGGTCACACTTAAGTATGTGAGTTAATGTGTGTCAGGCAGTATAATCAAATTATTGAATTCAATCTTTAATTACTCAAAGTGAACTGTTACTGTAATCCCAAACAAAGGCCTACTGGCCTTTCTCAAAAAAATAAAGCTTCACATGAAGTATTCTCAATTTAATCCTCTTGGGGTTTACAGTTAGCAACAGACTGTTAAGTTTCCTGAATAATGTCAGAAAGCTTAGAATTCTCAGTCTAAGAGCAGTTAACAATCACCTAATGCTCTTAATACAAGTGCCTCGTATTGTCCCACCCGGGACAAGAGCATTTGCATGAAACAGACTTGAGCAAAAAACCTAACCCTCTAAATCTGAAATATTCTGCTCTTATGTAGAATTTATTTCTTGCAATGTATTCTGTACTACTGCATGCTACTTACTGAAAAGCAGACCTCAGGAAGAAACATCCAGCAAACTCCTAGGCAGAATTACCTCTCTTTACAGAGACCTCTTACATATTCAAAACTTCTAATATTCTACTTAACCTTTTACCTCATTAGAAGATTGGTGGGTTTACATTTTAGGCAATTTAAGAACAGATAATAAGTTAATCTAGGACTAGTAATTGCTGCATACAGACTTCCAGAAGATCAACATGATAGCTGTTAGCTAGATCCTTTTGTAGCCTGTGCACACATGACAGAGGATTTACACCAAAATAGAACATAGATTAGCAGCAGAATCTCAATGTGACCCATTTCAGATTAACTTTCCCTATTGGTTATGGCTGAAGGAAGGAGCTGGAGATCCTCAGACTTTCTTCAGCAGCAGGAGAGTGGCTGAGCACAGAAGCCAAGGCTTTGGTGCCCCAATAGATGTTACCACTGATCACAATGGGCCTTTGCACAAGTTTTAGATGAATGATACCTTTCATCTCCAGTATCTTCAGGGTTGGTGTCAAGTTGGCCTGGTATAAATCAGACCACCAAAAGATGGTGTAGTAATAAATACTTTAGAAGTTCACATTTAATTCACCTCCCCTGCAACTGAGCACCTAAAATAAAGCAGCAGTTGAGACTTCTTTCTTTCTACCACATGATAAAAGGACAGTGTCAGTGTTTCCAAAGTCTGAGTGCTAAGAACAGATTCCAACAGGAATGAAGTTGCCCTTTCAATCCAGCATTTATTACATCTACAATGATTAATCAGTGGCACACGTGTCAGCACAGAGGTCAGACATAATGATCCAAAGCTGTAAAATGCTTAATATGTTAGCATTTAATATATGAGATGTAATCTTAAGCACACCACAGCCTTTGACCCTTCTTTCTCAGCGCAGACAAGGTAGTGCCATACTTCAGAATTATTTCTTAGCCAGTTCTAGACTTTGCTACCCATAAGACCTGAATTAATGGCAAAAAAACCCCAAAGATTTACAAGGATATACTGCACTGAAAAACCTAGTAAAAAAAATTCAGAGTAGCTACAGGAGCAGCTGAAAGATCACATTTAGGTTACAGACAAGCACTTGAAAGTTGGGAAAACTCAAGCACTAGAGACAGGATATGCCATTTGCACGTGTATCCTGTGCATCAGGGTCTTCTGCATTCCCACAAGACAGAAATACAGGCATGAAAATAACAGACTGAACTGCTTTTACCAGCAAAGTGCTACACCTTGCACGTGCCAACTTTATTCCCATTTCTTTTAGTGAATGCCTGTAACAATTCCTTGTGCCAGTAAGCCAATACATTCAGTTCCTCAACTGGAGGGTCTCTCTAGGTATTCGAACAGGGGGTTCATCTTCCCTTTTCTACTAGAAATCCAGAGGCAAGAGAAACTTCTTTGGAGAAAGAAAAGGTTTGTGTTGCTGTTACACTTTTAAACAGCACCAAGGAAAGACAGAAGATTAGGAGAGGTGGTGGTGGCACTGCAGACAGCATGTAACTGCAGCAGACAGAAACACAGCCTACAGGTTCTTTGACTCAACACAATAAACTGGGCAAATAAAGGTGCAGGCACTATTTATATGTCAGAAACACCCCAAAAACTGTTCTCCCACTCTCTCCCTCTCCCTTCCTCTTGGAGGGAGCTGCTAGGACAACCCAATACACATCTCCTACCCTCGCTGCGGGGAGAGGAGGAAAGAGAATGAAGAGGTATCAGATAAAGCCTTCAAAAAGTAGTACTGACCAAGTCTTGGCAAAGTAAGATATTGAGGGAAAAAATTAATCTGTCCTGTCTGAGGTTGTGTGACCACAGAAGTACTTGACCCCGAAACACACCAATTATAGATCACTGCTGGAAGGACACTGGTGACACTTCCTGGTGCTGAGGCTCTCTTATGTAGTCAATAAACACTGACCCACCAGAACAGCTTAAGCAAATAAACTGGCTTAAACCAACAGGATATTACATTCTTAATAGCACTAGACTATTTCTGTAAATCAATGTAGCTTAGCAATTATATATTTTCTAGATTTCAAGACAGTGCTAAAATGCAGCTGTTTATTAAGTAGCTCCACTGCCTGTGCCAGGTCAGTTATCACAAAGTTATGGTGTGTTATTTCAAAAGGTGTGTTGTAACTGTGTTAAACGCTTTCTTAACCATGGTTGTACATGCAGGTGTTGAACCTTGTGTACAGTATTTGTACAGCACCTTGGAAGTGTTTGTCCTCTCCACATCTTAAGAATTGATCTTCTTATAAAAACTATTCAAGGCGATGAGTTATTTTCAGTCTCTGCATAAGTAAATACATTTTTTTAATGCTGTGGCACTAATATAAATATCAGCCATTCCAACCATTGTAGCAGAATGAATAGGATAACAAATATGACATTTAGCACATAACAGAGGTAAGAGCCAAAGTATGAAACACAAAACAAAAATATCTTCTAAATTGTTCATCACTTAATAAAAATGCTGCATTTGTGTTAAGATGACTACTCTAAAGACATCTGTATAGCTGTAAGTATTAAGCTTAGAATTCTCTAAGTTACCTGTTACCATTACAATAGTAAGGGTTTTCAGTCTGAAGTTGCAGCTGTACCAAATTCACTCATGATATGTAACTGCAGAAGTGCTGCTTGCACAAAGGACCTCAGATTTTGTAAAAATCTGGTGTATACCAGTCACAGCCTGTTCCCTGTGATTCATACCAGAACCAAAATGAAATGCTGACTACATTTTCAATATGTTGTCAGTCAGCAAAGTACTGAATATTTAATAATTTAATTATTAGAGACCATGCATTGCCCTCTAATAGCTGAAGAAATCTCATTAGGCTGACAAATGCCAGGTCTGCAAGAACACAGGCAATATAAAATTAAAAAAAAGAAATTGCCAAAGATGGCCAGGTTTTTCCACCCTGTTACACAAAGATGAGCAGCTTCGAAAGGATGGATACATTTTTGGGCTTTATTTTCCTTGGAAAATACAGAACAATATATCCACTGTGTCCTATACTTAGATACTATTTAAGTGGGGTTATTTTCTGGGCTTTATTATTTGTTTGTTGGCTTTTTTTGTCATTGTACAGGGGGTTTTTTACATTGAAATAGACTTTAGCTTCCTTTACCACAGCTCAGTTTAGTGGAAATGCATAGCCCCAGATTTTACTTTAATCTTTCTTCTGCATTATCAGCATTTAAATTTCAGTGCAGTAACCATTAAGATTTTCATATAATAATTTAAATTATTAATGTATTTATCATCATATAATTTAATGTCATTTTACCTGGCAAGATCAGCAAAGTTTAGCAATAAAAATAACTGAACTAACTTTTGTGTACAAAAAAAAGAAAAATACCAGTCATTTTTCATTAAACGAGCCAAATCCAACATGGCATTTAATGGCACAAAGCTTCTGGTAATCAGAGAAACAGTTCAAAGTATGATGGACCTATACAGGTCCTCAAATTCTCAAAGCAGCAGAAATGGTGAAAGATTGTTCAGTATTTTCCATCATATGTCAAGAAATTCAGATTTTAGCTATTATGTTCCACCTCTAGATGCCTTAACATTTGGACCCCTCAAATATTTTACCTCTATCTCCTGCAGTTGCTCTTGATTTGTTGCATACATTTGCTGTAAGGATTCCTCTAGTTCAGTGTTACGGTCCAGTAGTGTCTTCCCAAGCTCAGCAGCAAGGTGAAGATCTAAACAAAGGAATCATGTTTGCAGGTAAGTGAGAGAGACAATAATATAATCTAATTTTAAAGCATGTTAATCAGATACTTGAGGTACTTTTTTTACTGCCATTATAACTCCTCCCCCAAAAAGAAAGTGAGCTTATACTTAAGTAGAACGTTCATATATCATCTATAAGGCAAATCTAAGTCAGTCCTGAAGCCCAGAAGACACTTTTATTTATGAAGCTTCCTCAGTTCCTCCTTAGGTCCTGCAGACACATCCAGCCATCCTCACCTCCCACAGCCTGCCCAGTGCTGCTCCAGCAGCTCTGCCCAAGGTGGCTGTTTGCTACTTCACCATATTTACACCCAGGCCAAAGCTGACTGCACTCCTACCTGCTTTGCTGTTCCTCCCCATTACCCCTTCACCGAGGAGCTCAGGTCAAACTGCTAAATGAAAGTTTCAGATGCTTTTTATGGTGAAAGAATAACATCAGAAGACACAAAATTGATGAAGACACGCAGCTATTCTGCCTTTCAAGCTCATAAACCCAGGTGACAAGAATTGTTTCATGTGCTCCAAAACATCATTTTAAATGTCATTTGTTCTGAAACACTTAATCTCAATTTCACTCCAGTCATCTTCAATCACCTCCAGGGTGCAGTGACTGTAGTTGTTGCAAATTAAGAAATAAGTCATCTGAACACTCAGTTCTGTTCTAGAGGGAAGCTTGATATTTGTTCAACAGCAACAGTAGTGCAAGATATTCTACATTACTATGTTTAAAAACACGTGTAATTTAAAAGCTAACATAATGTGACAAAGCAATAGATCTTGGTGTTATTGCTAAAATTGTAATTACTCTGTGCAGGGTGTTACATGTTAAGAATCCAACAGATTTCTAAACTCTCCAATTTTCCACCTCCTTCCTCTCACCTGGACCATGGCCTGCATGCACACAATACAACCTAGTTAGTTTTCACATAGAACTTGCATCACTAATGGTTAAGAGACAGAAAAAAAGTCAAGAAAAACTTTGATTCACTTCAAGAAGACTTAAATTAATAAACAAAGAGACGTATTTTATCATCAGTAGTTATAGCTAGAGAAGAAAATGCATTCAATTTTCATTTGATTGCAATGCCCTTGTTTTAACATGTTATCTTATGTCTTTCCTGCTCCTTCCTAATTATCTTATCAGCCTGGCATTGTAACAGATACAGCCCTGTTCCAGGATTGTTTTGTGCTAACCTTCAGTTTGACAGCCTGGCCAAAATGATTACTCCATCTCCATACCTAAGCCAAAGACCAAAATCAGACTTACAAGGACAAGTGAGTACAAACATTTGTCTATAAAGTTGTAGATGTCCAACTCTGGCAAAACAACAGCTGTGCTACTCTTTTACACTCTCTCTTACAACTCCAGTGCCTGGTTTCCTACCTTAAGAACAGGTTCTTAGAATAAATGCCACAAAAATATTTCAAAGTAATCAGACTGCATGTGAGTTCTTCAGAGTTTCAGATGTCCAACTAGCAGCCCCATGGCACACTGAGCTATACTTAGGAGGTTATCCTCACACAGCACCACTCCTTAAGAAACACAGCCTATGCTAGAGCTGGGTTTAAAGTACTTGGATAACAAAATCTTAAGGTGTCCTACTTAAATTTTTCCTATTTTGTAAACAGATTGCATATTGTTTACTGATGGACAGAGTAACTCCCAGTCAGAAACCAAGCTGTTTGTTCTGTCACATTACAGAATACTGTGGTTTTCAAATCCAGCAAATCCATTGTCCTATAGAAAATGGAGTCCCAGTTCCCCAGTTCTCATACTACACAGATCTTTACTAGGAGCTTCAATCTTTACAGCTAGTCAGCAATACTGGCATCATTCAAGGCAAAGACTAAATAGCCCATTCTTTTATTTTAATAGAGTAGAATAAGAGCTTTAGAGAGGATTTAGGATTATGTTAAAGACATAATGCATAATGGAATTACTTGCTGTCATTTCCCTTCCTAAAGTGAAAGTTTGTTTTGATGTTTAAGTACATATAAGAGTTTACAGTTTCATTCTTAAATGCCCCATCACCTCCTAAATCAAGTAGCACATACCACATGGTCCTTGGAATACAGACTGGATAACAGAATTCATGTCATACTTACACACTCATTCTGTTTATTAGACTGGCAGAAGCACAAATGGGTTACAATGGGAGAAACATGCTATTTTATAATTAGGGCAATTTGTTTCTGAGGGGGAGAATACAAGTGGAAGTGCTCAGGAACACGCAATAAAACCTGAACTCCAGAGAAATCAAGAACTGAAATAATTTCACCTCTTCTAAAATGAAGAATTTGCTTTGTGTCCATTTTTCTACATTGTCAAGTATTTCTAAGCCCTAAAAAGAGCAAATTTTACGAGTGAGATGTGCAATACACATGTTCTCCAGATACAGAAGGAAAACGGTTCATTTACATTTCTCTTGAGAGAGTTACTGCAGAACACTGGAAGCACACTGCATTTTCTGTTGTAAATTTATGTAAAGCAACAGCTAAGTTCTGACACAGACATGCATTTTTCCTTTTCACCGCAAAGATGGGAGCAGAGAGGTTTTTAATAATGCAAACTGCCTGTGTGCAGATCTTAAGATCTTCGTTTTAGTAAATCTGATTAGTTGTGCTGGAGTTTAACAGCTCCATCGAAGGCTCTGAAACAAAACAAGACTTCAAGGATACGTCTTCTGTGATGTTGAACAGCCTTCACTTACCAGCACTTCACATTCTCTTCTGACAGCATTACTATAAGTGAAAAAGAGATAAAAGCAGCACCAAAATCCTTCTCTTCTACTTTTTCACAGCCCACCTAACAAAATTATTCAGAGAATTTTTGATCTAAAACTAAGCCTGTTCTTTTAAAGAGCAAAAGGCATTAATGTGATGCAAGATATATAAGTAAGCCTAGCTGAAGTTTACTTAACTGTAAAATAAACCCTTAATTTTTTTATTTAGTTTCACATCTCCTATTCTGTATTCAGAGTACTCTCTGTTCTGTAGAAATGAGTAACAGCAAGCTGTAAAAAGAGCAGCCATAGAAAAGAATTCTTTTTCAAAGGTCAGCATACTGCAGCAAAACATGGACGTTGCAGAAGGATGGCTGTTCCCATCCTCACAAGAATTCCATGAGCATTCTGTTTTCATGAACAGCATGCCAGAAAACGCCATCCTCCCTTGTCATGGCAAAAGCTTTGGTACGTACAGACTGTCAAGGTTTTCCAAAACCCTACCGTAATTTCAAGTTTCAAAGGCTGGCTGATAAGGACTACAAGTTTGTTTCTGTGTGCTTTCTAATGTTTTACAACCCAGGTTTTCTCATAAACCTACTGCTCAGTTTTTAAACACGCACTGATTGTTTGGGTTGTGAGGAGTTCCACGAGCCTTGATAAGCAATCTTACTCCCCTGTTTACGTACACAGGCACAGCTCAGGCTTAGGACGAGGAAGTTCATCTTTCAGACTCCAGAAATAAGGTAGTACAGCATTTCTTTAAGGAGTTTCTTCTTTGCATTTCAACCTGCCCATCTGTTAATTTTCCTCCTTTCCCTTTTGGCAAGGCTATTTAGTCACTTCCATTTAGGCTTAAAGAGAGAATCCCCAGAAAAAGGTTGTTTGCATGTTGAGAGCACACTAACCTCTAGAATGGAACACTTTCTTAAAAGCTTACAAAGAGTCAACTGGTGATTATTTCACTCTTTTTAATTAAAAGATGAAAGTAAAGAAACAAGGCAAGAAGTCAGTTGTTATACATTGTGAAGTCTCTTTGTAGGTCTTCTATCTCATAAACACTGACACAGTAAAAACATTGCTTCAAATTTTCAACTCTCTTCCCTTTGACAGCCAACTATGGTTTCAGGATCTTACTTAAACTGATTTGTTTGTATCCTAGAGCCAGGAAAACATCTATTTCGGGCAAAGAGTATCTAAATACAGCTTTCAAACAGTTAGATATTTTATATAGCAGACAATTAGAGAGACCTGTTCCGGTCTCAAAAAAAAGTTTCTGCTGTCAGATGCCTGATCTCAGTGTGAATACAGCTTAGCTTTCCTTATGGTTTACAGAACAGCAGCACACACCAATCCCAAGAATTAATGTATTTCAATCTAAAAGCAAAAAGCATAAGACTGGAGCGGGTGTGCAGGAAGCCACTTCACAGCTTCGAGCTGACCTTTAAAACAAACTCGGGATTAAGAACAAAAAGTAGAACCAAGTAAATACCAGTCATAGATGCCACTGAGCTCTTAAGGAAATTGCACATTCTTTCCATATCGTGGCTGTTGAAGATTTTTAATGCAATTATACTTGTATTCCTGCGGCTCTTTCCTCATCTGTGAAATGAGAACAGGATTTACCCCTTGCATATAATGTTTGAAGACCTATTGATGGAATGACATACAGGAGCTGGAAATGTAGAACTGTGAGGCGTAGTGGAGTTATCTGTGTATTTTAATAAGAAAACCTGAAAAGATTTTAATAAGGGACTTGCAACTAATCGAGCACTGCTACAACTACACCTTGATCGAACGGGAAGCCCTTACAAAGAGCTCAACAGGGCGCAATAGCGCATCCCACCCTGGTGCTCCCAGCGCCCGCCCCGAGCAGCAGCCGCTTCGCCTCCTGTTCAAGGTGCAACTTTTCGGAGAGCCGCTTCCCTGCCGGCGGGCGGAGAGGGACCCGGCACGATCCCGCTCGGCTGCGGCGGCTCCTTCTCTCAAACAAAGACGGCCGCAGCCTCTCCCGGTGACAGCGATCCCGCGGCGGCGGGAAGCGCTGCCGTGCGGGGACCCCCCGCGCCCGGCACGACCCGCCCTTCCCGCCGCCGCCCCGCGACCCCGAGCGCCCTTCCCGCCGCCCCTCCGCGCCCGCTCCGCCGCTGTGCCGGTGCCTCCCCGCCGCCCCCCGCGGCTCCTTCCCTCACACGCCCTCCCCGCCGCAGCCCCTTCCCTCACGAACCCGGCTCGCTGTAGCCCCTTCCCTCACACACCCCCGAGGCGGATCCCCATGGCCCCCTCTCTCACACACGCGGCTCTCCGCACTCCCTGTCTCACACGCTCCCCGCTGTCCCCCGTCCCGGCTCACCTTGCTGCAGGTCCTGCTGGTCGTACCACGGCTCATCCTCGCGGATCTCGAACTCCTCCACCAGGCTGTCGGCCAGCATCGCGCCCCTTCCCCTCACGGGCGGGCGCGGCGGCGGCGGCGGCGCCCACCCGACGATCCCACTCGCGTCGAGCGGGGCAGGGCGAGCCCGGCAGCCTCTCCCCGCCTCAGCAGCCGCCTCCGGCCATTGCCGAGCGGTTCCGGACTTTGCCGAACCTCTCCCCCTTCTGGCCGGGCTGCGCCGGCGGCAACGTGGCAGCAGCCACCGCCCGCCCCCCGCCTCCCGCGATTCAAACGCGGCACCCTCGCCTCCCCGGCGGGCGGCCAATGGGGAGCCGCTCGCCGAGCAGATCGACAGGAGCCTTCACCAATCACAAAGCGAACTGGCAGCGAGCCACCAATGAGAGCGGAGAAGGGGCTGGGCCGGGGCGATGAGGTCCCGCCCCGCCGCGCGGTGCGCAGCCCCCGCCACAGGAGGTGGGTCGGTGCCCGTGCAGGGAGTGGTGGTCGGCGGCGCTGGGAGCGGCCGAGAGAGGGGAGCGGCTGCTGAAGAGTGTCCGCTGGCTTCGTGGTGGAGCGGGGCCGGCACGGCCCGCGGTGCGGCAGCGCGACTCGCCGTAGGGGAAGCCGGGGCTCGTGGTCGCCCCGCGTTGGGAGCGCTGAGGGGAGAGGCTGTGAGGAGGGGCCCGGCGGGGCGCCCAGGTGCGGGCAGCCACCCCGCTGATCCCGGAGTGCGACAGGGCAGGGCAGGGCAGAGCGAGGTGCAGGGTCAGTCCGAACAGCGCCGGCTCCATCCCCGCGCCTCGCTCGGGGCGGTCGCCGCCCGCTCTCGCCTCTTTCCCTCACGAGGAGGAGGGAGCCCTGTCCTCTGTCCGGGGACCTGCTGAGCTGAAACGAGCCTGGCTCGCTGAGTTTTGACAGAGGAGCAGCTCCAAACGTCCAGCCCTGCGAGCTCCCCGTGGCCGGCAGGAGCCAGCGCCCGGCGGAGCGGGGGCTCGGGCGGTGCCACAGCCCTGCCGTGCCAGGGGCTCTCTGAGGGCACCTCCGGCAGCATCGCCCCTCGGTGTTACCCTCGGGACCGGGAAAGCGTTTGTTCTTAGGTCTCCCTTAATGTGGTGCAAGTCACGTCAGAAAGATGAGGAAGATAATTGTGTCCAGCCAGTCCGTCAGGACTGTGAGCATTGCACAGCGGTTTGGGACCCAGGACAGAGCAGGATGTCTAGTGCGCCTCAGTCAACATTTGTTATTATCTCTTGGAATACACTTTTCTCCTTTAGACTCGTGCTCTAGTTTCTTTTAGCAGTTGTCATCCAGCGCTGGGAGAAGCGCAGGTAATGTCACACTGCGTCTCTCGAAGAGCCCGTCCTTTTGGCTCCTGTGTATTAACGCAGTTGCAACCACCAGAAATTTCTGAAACCGATTTGCCTTCTGTGAGTCACAAAATGTCAACACCTGTGCTTTAACCTGCTCAATATAAAGGCTGACTATTAAGAAGAGGGAGGGGATACTCATGCATGATTTCACGGTAGTGCTATTAAAGAGAACATCTGGGAAAGGAAGTGTGGTACCTCAACTTCTAATTGAACCTATTTCATAAACAGGGGGCAGGGCCAGATGTACTAATTAGTGTGGAGTTGTGTCAGATCCTACATATTATAATTAGTCATGACATTAGAGGCCTGTTTGTGCTTTGTTAGAAGGTTTTTGTTGAAGAAATTTCAAATTTCTTCCAGTTTTTCTGAAGCTGAGGGGACCTTTATTTGTGCGTAGGAAGGAATTGAATCGAACGTGATTTGAGCAATAGCTGTTTGCTGGTAATGTTAGTGTGAAGCACATTAATTCTTGGTGCTCGTGGAATTTGAAGGAAAGGGCAGTCTCCTAATTCTCCGTTGGAAGACCTGTGCAGGAGGCTCCAGGTAGAAATAGAGAATAAACGTCTACCTTTCCAAAAGTCCTAATATCTACTATATAAATCACTTCACTGAGTGTATTTGTGGAGGCTTGAAAAAAGAACTATGACAGGTGTCAACACACTGTAGTGATTTTCATGTTAAGATCAAATTTATTTTTAAAAATGAGCATTTCAATTGGGCACCTTTTCAGTAACCTTAATCTTCATTTTAGGTTTCTCAGTAAAAGATTGTGAAACCATACTTGCTATAAAAATGTAACATTCCATTCCCTGAAAGTGGAATTGTCTCTACAGCTGTAGGAATATGAAAAAATAAACTTGAAGATATACATCACAATCATCCTTGAGTATTTAAAAAAACAGTCATATTCTTAGAAATAAGTTGGCTTTAATAAAAGAAGCCTAGGTTTAAGTTGTTTGCCAGCTTGATTTTTTTTTTCTTAGCTGTGAAGTTATCTACTCTTTGCATCATGTTTCATATCAGAGCATCTTACATATGTATATGCAAAACTGCATCCACACTTTATTTGCTCTTCAAAGGTTCATTCTTTGTGTTGGGGGGGTGGGAAAACTGTTCCATCTTTTCCAGTTCTTGCTGGATTTGTGGTTTTTGCCTGGCCTTTGCCTGATGATTGGGAAGTTCCCATCTTTGTGCACAACAGCCTGGCTTGTAAACCACGGGAAGGCTGGAAATGGCCTTGGTTTTCATTTCCTGTTTCTTCCATGGTTATTTTTATGAGGAGTTCAGGGAGCTGCTGATCAAGTAGATATTCTAACTAGGTGTTCTGATGGATATGTGAAAATTGCATTTAGGATAAAATTGTTAATATGCAGGGGGCAAAGTGTGAATTATTGACAAACAGCAGGTAGTAAGGCTCTGAGTTCATGTGCATAGTAAGGCTGAAATCTGGACTTGAAATCAGTGACAGACAGCCTCCTTCAACAGATTGAAAGATGAATAAAACCTCAGCTAAATCCACATACTTGGGAGTATTTTTGTGTTGGGCTTATAGCATCAAATATGGTCAAGGTCTACATCAGGTAGTCATTACTCAGATTTATTAGGTAGAGGTTCCCTGGACCTAGGTCTTTCATGGCACAGTTTATACCAAACATGCTTAAGTTAATTGCTGGATAGATGGAAAAAGTCAGCATCTTAAAAATTTGTTGGCTGAATATCTGATTGATAGATCAAAGAAATCTGTATTCTTGGGCTGAATCTCTTGTTATTTGGACGTACTTAAAATGCTGTACCTGTTACTTGCTAGGTTTTATTTACATGCAGCCTTCTATACAATGAAAATGTTAATTAATAGGTGTTTTGATTGTTTTATGGTTTATTAGGTGAAAGTATTGCTTCCATGGCTTGTTAACAATTAACATTTCAAAATAGAAGGGCAAAACTTGGTATTTGCTTTGAAAGAAATATTCCTCTGAATATTCACCCATGTGCATGCTGCAGCAGTGGAATACATAAGGATATGAGTCACTTCATTCCTACACAGTCCATAATTTTAAGAATACACAGCTAGCAAGAAAGATCTAAAATGTATGCAATTGCTTTGACCTTTACACCAACATGAGTGTTTGCAACAGCAGGTTTTAAATGGAGTCTGTGCACCAGTTAGGAAGGGACTCTTTTAAATTTTTGTCCACTTGTTCCATTGATTTTTAAGCACTGACTTATTATTTTTCATCTGTTCAGTTTTAGGCTCAGTGTCTTACAGCTCAGTAAAATGTGTTTCTCATTTAAAAGAAAAGGAAGGAAGAAGAGGAAATTTCCTCCATTTCCACACCTCTGAAACAATCAAATCCCCCGTGATATTTTAATTTGGAAAATTATTCTACTAACTGTTGTAATTCTCTTTTGTAATTTGAGGAGGAAGAGAGCTGTACTTTTGGAAGATGAAGTTTGTTTGGGGGATTCATCCTAATGCTCTGGCATATTCCATGACTACGTTAGGGGCTGGAATGATGAACAGTATCTTTAATTTCTACTACGTTAAGCTTTTCCTAAACCGATACAAAATTTCAGAAGGAGCCTTTAATCAAGCACAGGTATTGTACAACGGAATACCTTGATTACCATATTGTGCTGTGCATCTGTGCTGTTACAACAAAGTGATTTTTTTGCTGACAAATTAATTTTGGATGCGTTGTAAATAATTAACAGTAAATTAACTTTTAATTTAGTTAATCCATAAGCAACTTAAAGTACACATAAAGCACATCGTTAAGAGGCTATAGAGTAAAAATCTCCAGACTTTAATTGCTGAAAAGATTTTTAACTTTGATAGCTTGTAGTAATTTTCTAGACTGATCTTGCATCTCAGCTCCATAGATGAGTTTGACATTAGTGCTTTCCTATGGACTGTTTAAGTACTTAAACACTGCATTTATTCTGGGAGTCATTATCCACATGAGTAACTCTTGTCGTAAATGGTCTCCTGAAACTAATGGGCCAGCTCATGTTTTGAATTAACTCACTCTGAGAGTAATATCTGGGCTTTGCAGGATGAAAGCCCAGATATATAAGGTTTTGAAAGAGTGAAGTCTTGGAGACAAGGAGTTTATTTCACATATAGTTGGGTACCACCTGCCTACTTAGTCATCTTATTTTTTCATGACTTCTATAAACCTGTAAATATCCTTAAGAATTTGATCTAGTCTGTTTTGACCAGAAGAGCTTTCATCTTTATTATTCTTTGAATAGAGATTTATTTTAAATAAACATGTGTATTACTTCTGTGTTTTTGTAACCTCTGTAGAAAAACGACGCTAAGGCTCCATTCCCTTGTGTGTTCCTCGTTTGTGGCAGGTCGTGTTTATGATCTGGAACGCCATCAACGATCCCCTCTTCGGGTACATCCAAGACAACTCCAGACTGCGGTGCTGCGCCAGACGCCAGTTCTCGATTCTGTACGGAGCTCCTTTGTACGGGCTGGCCTTCCTGCTCCCTTGGTTTCCCTGGAAGCAGTACGAGGACGGGGACTGGCTCTGTGGTTTCCACCTCATCGTTGCCTTGTGTGCCTTTGACGGTTTGCTCACGTTCGTGCTCCTGGCGCAGTGCGCGCTCTTTGCCGAGACCTCGACCAGGCACGAGAGCAGGCTCCAGCTCATCAAGTACAACCAAGTAGCAACACTAATTGGAGCCACAAGCATCCTCTTCTGTGGGCTCGTATCGGATAACATGGAAAACTTTGCCTATTTCCAGGCTTTCACCGTTTTGATCGCGGCACTAGCGACAGCTTGTATGTGTTGCACAGGTAAATACAGTACCAGCCAGTATGAGCAGAGAGAAATTCATGTGGAGAGTGCTAATGTGGAAAACAGTGAGGGAGCTTTCTCCTTGGCCTCAGTGGTTTCATTGACCAAACAGATTATGACAGAGAAGAACTTTTTATTTTTTGTCACAATGAACTTCTTCCAAGTCTTCCACCTGGCCTTCTACAGCAATTTCATGATAATCTTTGCGGATAATCTTATTCCCACGGATGTCCTTTCTTCCTCAGTCAGAAGTATCATGTATGGAGCGGGTTTTATTTGTCCTCAGGTAGGCAGTTACACTTTTTTATTTTAAAGTATGAAAACCTGGTGTGTTACTAGTTTACAGTATCCATTTAACACTTGAAAAAATGCTTTATCTGGCAGAAGGCATTGGCCAAAATGAAAAACAAATCTGGCTCAGCAGTGCTCTAGAAGAAAAAAGTCCCTCTGTGCAGGCTGCCCAAGTGTAAAGGGGTAGTGAGAACAGACAAGCAGGCTGGTAGAATGTCTGTTTAGAACAATGGGAGATATGAGGAGGCAAGGAATGAATGTTTTTATCCTACAGGGTTTATAATACCTAAGTATAAAGGAATGGAAAACATAGTCAAGATAAAATGTTTCTAAAAGCAAAGTCTACAGAATTCTGAATTCTTTCTTCTTTGGTTTTGTTTTGTAATAGTGTGTATTACAGATGAAAGACTAATCTCTTCTTCAGGAAGTTTCTGAGATGAACTGCACAAAATACCAGAAAAATTATTAGGTATTAAAAGCCTTGTTGAAAATATGTGGTATCTCAGTCATGGAAACCAAACAAAACTCCAAATAACTGCTTTTGGAGAATCTACATTCCCATTTATTTTGTTGTTTGCTCTCTTGGTCAGCTACATTTATGGGGGAGAGAGAGACATACTTTTAAGAGCCCAGACAGGGCTGAGGGGAGGAGTAATGAACTGGAAAAGAGAAAGAGAACCCGAAAGAGTAATGTATGAGGACAAGAAAAGCAGCAAAAATACATCCCACAGAATGTAAACATACTTGTCTGCAGTGAATAAAAAATTCTTCTGTTCATTCCCTCCTAACTCCTTTCTCTGAATCTTTTAAAACTTTCACTGTGTTTACTTGCTGGATGTTGAAAGCCATGATACTCAACATCTGAGTATCCTGAGGTTCATCATAGGTGCTGATGGTTTTCAGAATTTCTCAAAATCAGGCTGTTACATTCATTAAAGTGCAATGGGTTTTGGTACATAATATGTATAAGAAGATAAATGAAAGTGTAACTGGAATTCACAGCTCAGTTTCAGTTGCCATTTTGGCTTTTGCATATAGAACATACAAACCCTGAACATACCTTCTCTGTTCCATAACTCCTGTAATTTCAGCTTTTATCCTTATGACAGGTTTAATAGTTTGGGGGTTTTTTCCCCCTGTAACTCAATTAGATAATGAACTTCGGAAATAAATCAGAAACTATAGAAAACAGGAAATCTTAAATAATGTTACACTTACTATATAGCAATCGCTTTTGTTGATAAAATCAGTGTGACAACGTGAATCGACCAATCTTTGAGAAAATGTGTCTCCCTGCTCCCCAGAGACTCTTTGTCTAGAAGGTCACTGAACCATAGAGAGTTTGCTGTGACCTTATTTTTTCTCAGGTTTTGTCCCTTTGAGCTCAAGATATAATAAGGGAATTCTCTGATGGCAATGTCCTGAACTTCACTTACTAGAAAAACGGCCAACCCTTGTAAAATAAAGCTCCTTTTTATGAACTCTGCTTCAGTGGCCTCTACTAAACTAGAATTCAGCTTCTGCTTTAGGTCCCTTTTAATAGTGGGTGCAAAGAATACAACCTGCCTACAAGGAAAATGTTGCTGTAACATAGGCAAACAAATCTAAATTTGCATCATTAAGTTAGTATTTGCCTTTGAAATACACAGTCTTAGAAACATGCAAGGAATAAAGAATTTTCTAAGTCATAAGTACTTCCTGAGACAGGGTTATTTGGCAATTACAGGGAGCCAGGATCATGGTGTTTACAATAGCAGGCATTTTGTGATCCCTCACTATTTCTTGTGGAGGCACTTTTCTCCAAAATCCCTGAAAACAGCCAGAGGGAAGAGTATGTTTAAGTTTCTTAGAATGAGATTTTTTTTCTTGTATCAACTTCCCAGATTTGTTTTACCTCCCTGATCACGGGTTCAAGTAGAAATCTTGAGCTGTTTTCCAATAGCATTTGCCACGGTCATCTTTGTCTGACCGTAGCATCCTGCTTTGATTTGTTATGTTAAAGCATTTCAACGTGGGAACAAATGTACAAGGAGAATTCTTTCCTGTTCTTCTTCTGAATATTACACAGTCCATCTCTGTAACACAGAAGAAAGGAGAAAATGTGTATCTCTATTGTAGAGTTTGTATTTTTGTGACAGTGATGAGGACCACGTACATGAAGATCGTGCCACAGGCTCATATAATAAAAAGAACATAATTCATCACAAAATGTCCTATTTAAAGTGGAAAGTGAGGAACAATATAGAAGAATTTACATTTTGTTCATATTGTATTCAGCACTTAATACCATTTTCATGACTTTGCCTGCCACTAGATTCTCAGAATCTACTGTTTGCTAACAGTGGCAAAATTAAAATTCAGCCATACACATTGTCCTCTGGCATCTGCCTTTCTCTGCTTGCTTGTAAAATCTCTGACTTACTTAGATAAAGCTGTCTTGGTGAGCTTACTGTTTTGGTTTTTTTTTAGTTAAAGGGTCATGCTCACTTTCTATAAATGTCAGTGAAAATAGTAATATTAATGGAAAAACAATTCCTGAAAGTATTTCCTATCAACAGTTAAAATTCAAATGGTGAGATGCTTGGTTTACAGTTAACACACTGCAAAGTTAGTTGTTTAAGGGATATCAAAAATAAAGATAATGAGCATTTAATAATAGTTAGCCAATGTGGGAAACAGTATTTTCCTCAGGATATAGCAGTTCTCAGCTGGTTTTTGAGTGGAAAGAGACTGTTTGTACCTGGTAGGGGTAGCAAAGAATGAGCCAATAGACAGCTCTCTGTTCAATTTCTATTTTTTTATTTGGCTTGAATTTCCTAGACAGTGTTGTTGGCTGGGTTTTTTTTTTAATGGGTGGTAATAATCTGTCTGGTCTGTGTTTTATAGCTCTCCTGATGCTGAGACACTGTACTATACTTGTCATCCTTTATTTGTACTTATTATCTTTTCAGTGCCTCGTTCTTCTCAGTCATGCTTCGTTGAAGAAGTTTGGTTATTACAGAGTCATCTTGTTTTCCTTTTACTATGAAGGAGTAGCTGCTGCTGTCATGTTTTTTCTAGGGCAAGAACACTATTACCTGTTGGCATTTTATCTCACAACAAACATGTAAGTAAATACACTCCCCTCTTCATAGACACAGCTTAAATACTTGTAACACACTGGACGCTTGCTTTTAGTACCATGAAGATTCTGCCATGGCTTTTATGGTTTTCATTCTGTTTGACTTGTCAGAAAAGTTGAAACTCTAGGTACAGCTTTTCTCAGCTTTTATTTTATTCTGCTTCAGCTTTTAATTTCTGCTAAAAAAAAAGTATGTTATGATACAGGGAAAACCTTATTTAAAAATAAAGAGCTGTTTGTATCAGAATAATGTTACAGCAGTTTAATTCTTCATTTTCTATTTCATTGTTGTCTTTCTACACATTCTTTCCCACCCTCCTTTACTTCATCTTTTCTTTTCCCCCTTGTTTTCATTCTTATTTTCAGTCTCAAGCTACTGTAACACTGAATTGTGTGAACAATAAATTGAATTTCATTATCTGCATATTTTAAATGATGAAGATGTGTTTTGATTTCCCCAGGAAAAAATTCTAAGGTACCTAAAGACTTTGTGTTTCAAGTGCTAATTGTCCAAAGCCTCTTGTTAGTAAAAGCTCATCACACCCAAACTTTAATAAGACATGGAAATTGTAATATTTGAGTTTATATTTTAATTTAGCAACTTGTTAAGAATCAGCTTTGTGTGTGTGTGTTTAAATGCATATATATGTGTGCGTGTATAGATATATCTATATATACACTGTAAATACATATATAGGAATGCATGTAAAATATTCTTAGTATTCTAATTCTCCCACCTTGAAGTTTGTCTTCCATATGGTCTTTCCAGCAATGCTCATGTCTTTTTGAGATTTGAAGAGCAAATTTTCAGTTTCCCCTTTTTCTAAGGTGTTTCTTTTCTCTTGGTCATTTTAAATGACATTTACTGATAATGTCATTTACCGTCAAAGTATTCATGACCTTTTTCACCAATGTCCAGGAAAAAAAGCAAAAAAAAAAAAAAACCCACCTTTTTGGTTTGCATTTTGATTTCTAATTCTCAGCCAAGAACAGATTTAGTAATGCTTTCACAACTCCTGCTTAAACAGATACATCACCACGTTTTGAAGAACATCTCAGCTGTGTGTGTTTGGGGAAATGTCAGCATTGGGGGGGGGGTCAGAATGTCAGTTACAGTTTTATTATGGAAGTGAATATGAGGACTGTGAACATCTTAAATACTTTGTTTTTCTTTAGGGTAATTGTACAAGCCTCCTTTAGTTTGTTCAATTTGCCTTTGGCAGATATTGTTGATGCAGATTTAGTAAAGCACAAGCGCAGGTATGTCGGTTGTTCTGGTTTGCTTTAAATGTGCTGTGTTTGCCTTGTTACTCTTCCGTAGGTTAAACTGTGTCAAAGTAAAGACAGTAAATGATCCGGGATCCTTGGTACAGAAGTACTTTTTGTAAGAGCAACTTAACATAAGTAAAGATAAGAACTTGAGTAAAGTTTCCTGCAGTTACTTCAGCAGAGTAATTTAAACAGATTATTATGTAACTTCTAGTTTTTATTATATTGTAATTTAAGCCAAGTCCTTCTGATTCTTGTGGGTTGCCATTATCTCTCTGAAATAAAAGTGATAAAACCTGCTGTGGCATAGCATATTGCAACTCATGGATGTTTCAGACTTTTATCAGAGTGCACAGAATTTCCTGTTGGTTCCATCAATGTTTATGCAGGTGCAGATTCAGCCCTGGTCACTCTGTTGAAGAACTGGCTCCTCAAAAGTGAGATCTATTGCTTCCATGAGGAAAAAAAATTGCCTCCTTTTCTGGCCTCATGCATAGAAAACCTGAAGCTATAATTAATTCTCCATGCACTGTTCACTCTAATCTAACTCCAGTAATTACTCAAAGTGCACAAAGTTGAACCTGAGTGCAAGTCATTCCATAATCAGGGCTAAGTTATATATATATACAAATATATATATAGACACACACACCCCAGAGGTTTTTTACCTTTCATTTCCAAATAAATTTAAATTTCATTCTGATAGCAGATCTGTTTGCTATAATGTGTGAACTAGACAAAGCTAAAGATCATGATATTTAGCCTTTGCATATTATCAGGATTTTTTAAATCACTATTGTACTTAATACTCTAGTAGGTTTTTGTCATGCATTAATTTGTTTTTTCCCCTAAATATTTTAGATCACCACTTTCCTCTATGATTTTTGGTACCAATGCTTTATTTACCAAGCCTGCCCAATCTTTGGCTCCAATGCTTGTGGTTAAAGTATTAAATCAATTTGGATATAGGAACCTGAATAATGTTGATCATCCTGATGCAAGGTGAGTTCAAAAGGGATACTTTAAATCTTAGAAATTATTATGAAATACTCCTGTAATCTAAAAAGCAAATTGATCAGCAATTAGTTTGCTATCTACCTAATTTGGAAAAGCAAAGGATACATTTCAGTAGTTCACCATCCCCTGGTTTATGTTTGAGATCACCTAATAGGTCTTATTAAGATGCATGTTGTTGGCTTCTGCTTTTTGTTTATCTCATAAACGTACTTCCTTAAATATATAATCCTAATAGGGTTGCATTTAAGATACATTTTTGTTTGAGAGAAAGCAGTATAATAACTGGAGGGAGGGAATTTGCCTCTAGTAGGAGTGTATAATTTTGGCTTCAATTCCACTTCAGTTCTAATGCTAATGATTTCACTGCAGTCCCTGGAGACCTTAATGCACACCAGAAAGCTGTGGTTGCTAGTTAGCCTGTTGGACATGTGGGGGCTTTTATAAAACCAAATTAACAGGGAATCACTACACTGAAAGGGTCATAGGCTGTATTTATGATCATCAAGAGGAAGTGGAAACATAAGGAATAACTGAAGGCAGGATTAAAAGGCAACAATCAGTCCTGATTAGGATTTACTTGAGAGAACAGCATGAATATCCTGAGAAACTACACAGCTCTCCTAAATTTTGATTAAACAGCTTTAAAAATACATACAGACAAATTTATATGGACTTCTGTGGAAACAGCCCATGAAGGAGAAAGGTCTGGTTATGTGTCACCAAAGGTTGGGAAAATGTTTCACATTTGAGGAATTTTCTAAAAAAATGTAAGAGGACAAGCATTACATAAAAGAACAACAGGTGGTCTTCAGAAATGGATCCAGACAGAAGCAAAGGCAGTTTGAGGCTGTGTGAGAACAGTTAATTTTATTTTAATGCAGTCTGTAGATAGCCAGTGAGATGATGTGAAGAGGACATGAACCTCATTATAATGTCAAATAAGATGAGTGATTTTTGCAGAAGAGCAGTAGTTTGAACTGGATGTGGGTATGAGAGGGCTGAATATATTCGTCTCGATGATTCAGAGAAATTTTGACTTGAAACATAACAACTGCAGTTCTGATGCCTTTCAGTCAGAGAAATGATCCCTTTGTGGATGGATTTTAAATCACAGTAGCTATAAATCTTTTTATCCCCGGTAAGTAGCCCCTGGACTATAGCAACAATAAATTTATTATATAGAGAGCTGAAATACTTTGAATGCTTAATCTCTAAACCCTGTATTTTCACTTGAGTCATGCTGAAATCTGATTTATTTCACTAAGGCCAGGAACAGCATAAAGGCACAAAGCTGAGATGAGTTAATCAGAGCACCCGAACTGTATTATGTATTTGTCTTGTCCGTCTCTTCAAAAATAATTTCTTAAATATGAAGCAGTCTGCTTGTGTTTTTTCTACATATATGTGTGAACAGGCATGTCCTTTGCTTGCAAATGGAGCTCAGCATGGACACAAATAAACCAGACTACTCCAAGTTGTTTCTAGGGAGTCAGTTTGCCCGTGGCAATGTACTCAGACCATTGACTGAGCTAAAATTACTTAGATATATATTAAAAACCTATCAGCTGATCTCATCTTTCAGCCATAGGCAGGCAGCTAAAACACACTTGCCCCAGGACAAAGTTGTTTGAGGACAAACAGAAACTGAATTCAAGAGATTGTTTAAAATATGCTCAAGCTGTTTTGTGGAAAAAAAAAAAGAATTTCACACAGATGAAGTATATATAATTAAGTATTATGACCCATGCTAATACCATCTCAGCTGTGTCCTTCCTTCTTCTCCAAAGCTGGCAATATCTATTAAGTGTTTTGGAAAGCCTTTGCTTTATTAGGTGTAGTGGCAGTGAGTTGTGAACATAACACACATTCTGCATTAAAAAGATGTTTGGGCCCTGAATAAATATGTCTTGAGAGTTTCCAGCAATATTGTTTCCTGGAAGAAGACAGAGGATGCAGTCCAAACCCATAAGATATTTGCTGCATTCTAAATTATCTATTTTTTCTTGAACTGAAAGTTAAACTGTAGCAACAATAATGGAGCAGCTAATCCTGGAAACCATTTCCAGGCACATTAAGGACAATAAAATCATCAGTAATAGCCAGCATGGCTTCACCAAGGGGAAGGGAGTCATGCTTGACCAACTTGATAAACCCCTGCAGTAAAATGCCCAGCCTGGTAGCCAAGGGAAGGCAGTGGGAATTGTCTGCCTGGGTTTCAGGGAGGCCTTTGGCACTGCCTCCCTCCTAGACAAGCTGTTGAAATATGGGCTGGATGAGCAGGCAGTGGGATGGCTTCAAAGCTGTCAGGCCCAGAGGGTGGTGCTCAGGGCCAGGAAGTCTCCTTGGGGTCAGTAACTGAGCCCTACGGGTCTGTACCTGCCCCAGGAGTGTTTAACATCTTCATTAATGGCCAGGATGATGGGGCAGGATGTACCCTCGGGAATTTTGGTGATGACACAAAAGTGGGAGATGTGGCTGATACATCAGGGGGTCATGCTGCCATCCAGAGGGATCTGACAGGCTGGAGAAATGGGATGACCTGGGATCTTGGGCAGCTTTGGGTAGAGGATTGCCAGCAGGTCAAAGGAGGTGATCCTTCCCCTCTGCTCACATTATACCACATCCTTAGGAAATGTGGTCACTGCACAGCAGTTAAACAATTTGTAGTGGAAGGTAGTTAAAGAAGTATTTTTTAATATACCTAAAATTTGAACAATAGCTTGCAGAATGGAGCGGTCCTGGTTTGTGGATTTTTCTTTTGTTCCATCATCATAGCAAAACATTACCTGCCCTATATAGCTTGGGGTGGTTTTTTGTTGTTCTTTGGGGTTTCTTTTTTTTAGTTTGGCTTGGATTTTTTTATTTTTTTTTTTTGCTGTGGAAAAAAGATCCCTAGTTTAAAACCTCCCTCTTCTGGAGAGCCACTGCAACTACCACCAGCTTCTCTTGGCAGTGCTTTTTGAATTCATCCTTCAAAATGAAGTTATTTGGCAGCAACTCTTCATTATTTATTGAAGGCACTTTAAACTGTTAATGCTTTCATACTGAATTACTGGACTAGCTGACATTCTGTTCAGTGATGTTAGGGCTGTTTAGTGAAAGATTGTATATTTTATTCCTGTGTGTGCAAAAAAAAGGTAGATATGGAAATTTCTGAAGTTACTTGTTCAGCTGTAATTATGATGAAATTTGAGTTATGCTCTTGATTTATCCCAGTCTCTCAATGAAATATTTTCCTGTTCTTTATTCTGTGTACTATAGATATGTTTCATAATTCCTGCAATAACTTAAGGTTTTACAGTACAATAGGTAATACTATTTTCTTAAATCAATATTGTTCCACTGAAACCAAATCAGGATTGCACCAGTGTGAGTGATTTTGCAGATGTTCTTTCTTATTTTGTCCTTCCTGAAGTCCATGTATAAAGACAGAATAATTTTAGTACTGAAAACTGCAATCCTCTTCAATGTGCAGGAACAGGCCAAAGGTGGGCCTTGTTTTCTTGTAGGTGGACTGGGAATGCAATTGAAAACAGGCCAGTAAACAACATCCAAGTGGTAAATTATTGTCACTGCCAATAAAGCTTGGCTGTGGACCAGTGGCCTGCTAGTGAACACTCCCAGTCCTAAATGCAATTGCCCAAGTGGTGAAGTGATTCACTTGTGAGCCTGTGGGTTTTGCTTTCTTGTGAAGCATCAGCAGGTACAGGACTTGAGATAAACTGTGCTCGTTTATGAGGGTGTGAATGTACTAAGGAATAAATCTGGGCTGTGGTGGAGGTTACAAGTATTTTCTCTGTTAAATGGAGGGATGAGACATGAGTCAATTCTTTTATGATTCAGAGAAACTTGTAGGTTTTATTTAAAAACCTGTTGGAGGTTTTGTTTGGGGTTTTCTCTCCACACATTTTCAGGTTTTTTGGCTGTCCATAGCTGTTCTGTGAGTCTCCTCTCTCATCCCTGAATGCTAAGGAAAAAAAAAGAGAAAGTAACATAAACTGCCTCATGGAGAGAAAGTTCATTTAGGGGCTGTTTCTCAGCTTGAGTTGACTTTCCTGATATTTAAGTAATTAGAATCCAATAATTAACAGAATGCCAGTAGCTAATGATTCCAGCTACCAGATGAATGCCAAAATGCACACTTTGAGCTGTCAGCAACCATACTGTTCATAAAAGGGAACTCATTTAATTCCTGCGTTTTCTTTTTTTAGTCATATTTGTTGATGCTTTTATTTATTATTCGTTAGAGAAGATTTAGATGAGGAATTACCACGTATCCATTAGAATAAATGAAAATGAGTGGTAATTTCACATGTATTTTTTTATGGTTTATATTATCTTGTAATCATTTTTTTTAAACCCAAATGTAACAGGGCTTGATATTTCAAACAGCCCTTTAGACCACACCTGAATTTCGTGCATTAATCATCACTTCTGTCTAGCACTCAGCAACTAAAACAACACACTATGTGGATAGCAAAGATTTTAACCTAAATAATTTCATATTAAAATGCTTGCTTGAAATGTTTTCTGCTTTTCTTCCAGATTTTTCAGTCTTACTAAAGCTTTTCAGATGCTCTATTCTATAACTGGATGATATTGCTTAAATTGATTTCTATATTACATAATATAGATGAGTGCTAGAGTAGTGAACAGGATTTCTTAGGTTGCCTAGAGTGTATTAAAATTAACTCCTTGAGTCCTAATTGTCTGATTTTCTCACACCTATTATGAAAGGAAAAAACAAAATAAGATATATTCCACATAATTGTATGTGGAATTATAAAATACTATTGAAATACATTCGATACCTGATATATATATATATATATTTCTTTGATTTAGAATTGACTGTACAGTAACATGTCTATGTGTATAGAATGGGATTACTTTAAAAATAACGTGTTGTGAATTGACCAGGAAAGTTAATCTTCATACTGAAAAGCTGTGTTTCCATGTTTTCCCCAGGACATTTTTAGATCTCCACGATGCCATGTTCAACCTGATCTGCCTGGTTCCACTTTGCATTGCAGTCATGCAGGTCCTGACATGGACTCCCTTTTCCATCCAGAACAGCCACGTGACAGCTGTACACTAAATACCTCCCCCTTGGGCAGTGCCTCTTCTGCTCAGCTCAGCCATAAAAGAGTTTGTATGATTTTCATGTGAAAAAGCAAAATTGCAAGACAGTTTGAGCTCTTTATAAGTTGCATTCAGCCTTAATGCTGAGCCTACACAGAGTCTTTCCTAGTTTGGTCGTTTTCCTTTAATGGGTGTTATCCTTTATTACTTTATTTAAAGTAATTTCTGGTCTATACTGATGGCTGTAAACTCACTTGAAGAATGGATATGGCAGATCAGGTAAAGGAATCCCAACCCAGCACCTGGAATTCAAGGGAACTGTATTTTCTTAAGCTTACTGGTGGATTAATTTTGCCATCCTGATAAAACAGCAGATCTCTGAAGTGAATCTGGAAGATTCTGGTGGACATCCCTCATGGATGGCAGGGAGATGAAGGGAAAAATTTAGATGGTGTCTAGCTAGCCAATATAACACAAATCTAACAGCTACTACAGGCAGAGGCAAGAGTAATTAACTTCCCTGTGAAAGTCTGTGTAGGGCTAAAGAAGAAAAAGATTAAAATGCTGTTCATTTTAATGCTATTCATCCAGTGTTGCTGGATGTGGAAAAAGCTCCATAAGTCCTCACTGGCTTTCTGAATATCTCTTGGTGGTGGAAGGTAGATGCAGTTTTCTGGCTCTAAATGAGAAAATTATTTTGAAGGTACCATATTGTCAGTACTTCATACAGAATGTCACGTGGCGAGAACAGCATCAGTATGTGGGTGTAATAATGTCCAGTTAGTTGGATAAATCTAAGCACAGACAGTTATTGAAATAAACTCTACCTGTTTAGTAATGTTACAGTGGCAAACTCATCTGGTGTGTGACAACTGAAGTTATTTTCTGATTAATTCTTACCAAAATCTTTTTAGTCGAGCTTTTAAATGGATCCTGTGATTTTTATAAAATAAAGAGTTTTTGACAAAATTTCAGAAACATCGAGTCCTGTCTTTATTTCTCAGGTTGTAATGATAAGACACATTACCATGTTTACAATATTCCTGTTCAATAAATATTATTTTTCCTCAATATATCGAATGTGTAATTGGTAGTTTAAGCATACTGTCATAGTTTCATTTTTGTTCCTTGTTTTGCCTGGGCAAATGTAATTTTAGAAGCACATTTCTTATGGAGTGCCAGTCACTTGAAAGTACAAGAAGATGCATTGTGGATCCCAATTTTAAAGTGGATCCCAATTTTAAATTGTGTATCCCAAATTTAAAGTGCTGAGCCAGCTTATTTCCAAGGCTCTGCATTGCGGAAGAAAGGAGTGTAAGATGAGGCCCTGCATTTTGGTGGACAACTTAATGAAAGAGTTTGAGATTTGAAATACTAGAGTTGAAAAAAATAGTCTTTTTGCCTCAGTTTTTACATTTGCAGAGTAGAAATAACAACATTTCCTTGCCTTTTTTTGAAGTGCAAAGTGCTTTCAAGGCGCTGAGTGAAAAAGTGGGATAGCATCGTTAAATATTTAGAAATCCAAATGAACCCTTTGATAGGAATATGAAGATTTATGTTAAAATGTAACAAGCCAGAAGTGTGGTGAAGTTTTAAGTTGCATTATCTGGTTTTTATCTGTCTTGTCAGAGATCCCGTTATTCATTTGCATTGTACATGCTAATGGAATTATGTACACATTCCAGCATCACTTGTGTAAATATTCCTTGGATATGTAAATACAAATACCAGAGCAGATACGGCCTGTGTGTTTAGATTCTGAATTTTAAAAGATTTCCTGCATTGTGTGTATTAATTTTGTGTCTGAAAGGCAGGATCAAAAGCCAAAGGACAAAAAGCTGAAGAAATTTAAGTTAATATAATCTTTGATTCATTATATGAAAGTCTTCTCCCTGACAGTTCCTTTAAAATGGTAATAAGTAACTTAAAATAGTCTTCTCTACTGTTTCTGTAGTTCCTAAATTTGCTATGTTCATCCTGTCCTTGTAGAATATATGTTTTGATGGGTGAAAATGTTATTGTACCACAAATAGAGTTTCTTAAGCGACTCTGTAACTTATTTCTAATACTAAGTTATTAAAACATAATGTGCAGCTGGAAGAGTACTGTGCTATGCAACAGGAAATCTAATAAGTGGGTTTAAGAGTCAAAATTACATCAAGGATTCTTTGAAATTATCAGAATTATTTTTTTCTGGAAAATGTTTGGTAACAGTACCATTCAATTTGCTGAAATAAGAGTAAGGAGTGACCTGACTGAAGGCACAGTTTGAATAGTCTCTACAAACCACTGCATCTTTAGAATTAAGATAGGAAAAGTAAATAGTCAAAGATGTCTAAGCAAGGCAGCCTGAAGATAGGGGACATTAACTGTAGAATAAACCAGTTTAGAAAGCAAATCTGAGAAATACAATACAAATTACTTAATATGTAAAATATTAATAATTTTCCAAATTTATTATGTATTCTGCCATTTGTCTGTCCTGTTTCTCTTGCAATAAGGGCAGGAAAAAAGGTGTATTTCATTGCATTGATAGTCAATCCAAAAGAGGACTTAAAAGTGCTTTAAATTGGGGTAGTATCTTACTACAGGAGTAGAAGGTTGGCTCTGTGCTGTGACTGACATGCTTTATTCTCCATTTCTCTGTCACCCACTAAACTTTGCTATCCTCTGCTAAACCTACATCTTTGGTTTTGGCTGTGAATCAAATAAGGGATGATCAAAGGCAAAAGTTCAGTGTCTTGCAACAGCTGGTTTCTCTGCTTTCTCTCCTTATTAGCAAATGGTATCTGAGTTTGAACTCCCACTGCTGGACAAATGCCTCAGTTTAATCTTGATAATTTAAGAGTGTCTAAAATAGTCTCATAACTGATAAAGAGGATATAAGTGTGTGTATAATATAAAATATGAAATGCTGTGGTAAGTTCAGAGGATGAGAAATGTGATGCTTGAATCCCATTCTTAGAGTTTCTCTATAAATTCTGAGAATGTGGATCTTAATACACTGAATGAATTTTATTTATTGAAAATCAATAGGTAAAAGTGCCTGCTAGATTTAAAAGGCTGTTACCTAATAGACACTCAAGAATGTTAGTCTAATATAGCAATAATACAATATATAGCCAGTGATAGAGTGAAAATATTGAACAAATGACAACAAAGCATATTTAACTTTAAGTGGGAAAAAATTATGTTTAGTGGAGCTTACAGGCCCACCTCTGTTTTGGTCTTGTACAAAATGACCTTCCCAGTCTCAAATCTGCTGCTCTGATTTTGGAACTGCTCAGTAATTCATGAATATACTCTGTTGACATGGCCAGTAGGATGTTTACATTTGAATATGGTTCTACATCTTAATGGGTG
This sequence comes from Lepidothrix coronata, assembly GCF_001604755.1. Lineage (NCBI taxonomy): Eukaryota > Metazoa > Chordata > Aves > Passeriformes > Pipridae > Lepidothrix > Lepidothrix coronata. The sequence continues at coordinate 4,170,839 of NW_016690221.1, read as the reverse complement.
CTGTCAGGAAAGACAAGCAGGAAGGGGAAGGAACAGTTAAGATAAGCCACATCTCCACAATTCTTGCCCAATGAAGCCAGCTCAGGGAAAAAGCTCAGTAGTACATGGAGGCAAAAGAATCCCAGCTGGTTTTGTAAAGGAACACACAATGAGACTGGTGGGAGCTCTTAAAGAGCTTGGACAGACTCTCAACTCCTTAACTCGACTTCCTGGGTTACCCTTGGGGGAGAGGATTTTAGATCTCTATCAGTGTTTACCTTAAAGACCTCTTTGTGGTAATCACTTTCTTACTAATGTTTAAATAATAAAAGGGAAAGTCGTTTTATCAGAGTATTTTATCAGGAAAATTGAAGGTTTACATTTTAGACTCCTTGAGGCTGTGCAGCCAGCCCTGTCACCAACCCTGCTCCAGAAGCCAGGCTCCTTGGGATCACCACAAAGAAATACCTCCCCTGTTAAAGCCTTTGGGTATGTTTGCGATCTTTTGGACTTCAGGTATTCAATCAATTATAGATATTTTCCATCAAGAGAAAGAAAAAAAGCACTAGCCAAATAGTTGGGGAGAAAACAGAAAAACAGTGATTCGATTTTCTCTGGAAATCCCCTCTCAGCACACTAATTGCTTTGAATGATAAAGCAATACACTTACACAACAAATATTTTTCCGAGGTTGTCCAGCAATTGGTTACAACTCCACCAGCCTATATGCAAAAAACAATACATCAAAATTATTACCTAAATATGCATGAATAGTGAGTTCTTTATAGCCTGTCAAGAGAAAAATATGCTGAGTATACAACTACTGCGTCAGAATATTAATGTAACGCTGGGTAGGAACTTTGGGAAATCTCATTAAAACACACCCAGGTTGTAAGCGAAAAAGCAAGTGTATTCCTTATCTGGTATGCAATCAATTATCTGTATTTTCGATGTGATGAAATTAAGGTATGTTTCCCTGTGAGCAACATGTAACTAACCTGAAGCAGTTTTAGTTTTTGCTTTATACATTGCAAGAAGATGTCTCTTTAAAAAGCAGCTGGGGAGTGTCTGGAGCACAGGTCTAGTGAGGAGCGGCTGAGGGAGCTGGGGATGTTTAGCCTGGAGAAAAGGAGGCTCAGGGGGGACCTTGTTGGTCTCTACAACCACCAGGACCAGAGGACATAGTCTTAAGCTGTGCTAGGGGAGGTTTAGGTTGGACAGTAGGAAGAAAGGGTGATTAGACATTGGAAGGGGCTGCCCAGGGAGGTGGTGGAGTCACTGTCCCTGGACCTGTTTAAGGAAAGAGTGGACGCACTCAGTGCCATGGTCTGGTTGACACGGTGGTCTCGGAGCTCTCTTCCGACCGAATCGGTTCGGTGTTCCCGTGACTCCCTCTGCCCCGGCTCCCGGGGGTCCCTGTCCCTCAGCCCCGCTCCCGCCGGGCCGCTCTGCGCAGGCGCACCAGGGTGACAGGGCGGCGCCGGGCACGTGCGCGAACCCCGCCAAGGGGCCGTCGCCGCCCGCGGTGCCCGGGGCGGGGAGGAAGGAGGGGCCCGGCCGAGCCTCCGCCGCCGCCAGCCCGCCCCGCCCTGCCCTGCCCGCTCCGGCTCGAAGGCGGCCCCGCCCGCCCGGCCATTGGCGAGGGAGGGAGAGAGAGGGAGGGAGCGGGTGCGCGCCAGGCCCCGGCGTGTCGCAGCGAAGGCGTCCGGGCGGGCCCCGCTGCCGCGGCGGCGCGTTCCGCGCGGAGCGTGTGCGCGGGCCCCGAGCGGAGCCGCCGCTGCCATGGAGCGGGGGGGCGGCGGCGCCGCGCGGGGCTGAGCGCGCCCCTTCCCCATGAGACGGTGGCTGTGCTGGCTGGGCTGCTACACCCTGCTCCTGTGGGTGCTCAGGAGGACGATGTGGGCTGGCCCTGCCCGCTACCTGCGGAGCCCTTTATCCAGGTCCCTCTACGTGAATATGATGGGCAGCCACCGCCAGCCAGCCCCGGGCGCCAGGGAGAACCACCAGGTACAGCCCCGGCGGCGGCCGGGCCGCCCTGCCCGCCCCTGCCTCCCCTCAGCGCGGCGGGCGGGGGCGGCACAGGGACCCCCCGCCCCCGGGGAGCGCCGCGGGGCAGGGCCGGGGGTCCGGCGGGAGGGAGCGGCGGCGGGAGCGGGGACCCCGGTGCGGGCTGAGGGGGCTCCGGGCCGGGCAGCGCAGACAAAGAGAGGGAACTGCTCGGCGCTCCGGTGAGAAAGTTGCCGTGTGCCCCCCGTGTGGGACGCGCCCCGGGGCCCGCCGGCGGGGCGGGACCGGCGCTGCGGGGCCGCGGGGGGTCGGGGAGAGCCCGGCGGGGGAGCAGCGGTGGGTCGGGGCCAGAGCTGCTCCCGGGGGACTGCGGCCCCAGAGCGTGGATGTACTCCCGGCTGAGTGGATGTACATCCCAGTGCGCGGGTGTACCCCTCGGTTTGTGAATGTACGTCCCAGTGTGTGGGTGAACCCCCGGTGAGTGGATGTACATCGCAATGTGTGGGTGAACCCCCGGTGAGTGGATGTACATCGCAATGTGTGGATGTACCCCCCGGTGTGTCCCGCTGAGCCCCGTCAGAGGCTTCCGCGAAGTCTGCAGGTGGTGGTGTTGAGGGGGGTGGGTTTCTAATCACAGGGATATTTGTCATCAGTACCGGTGCCTCTAGAGGAAAACAAAGTAGGGAACTGCGAAGCTCACGGAGGCCTTGGAGCAGTGGGAGGTGGCAAACTGGGAATGAGTTATTGCAATGTGATCCGGCTGCAATAAAAGGTTAAGTGCTATATTTGGGCAGTGTAGGCACATGGGTTAGTACCTTGTGGAGAAGTCAGGGGCTGTACCCTAGCAATTAAATGGTTATGTGATAGACTTCATTTGGAATATATTCAAACCTGTTCTATATTTTGACAAAATGCAACTGAAAATCTGACAGGAGTTAGAGGGGCTAATAAAAACTTATTGGGGAAGGGAGATGGCAGCTTAATGTAGGTAATATATGCAGAACTGAGCTAACGAAGAAGACACAGCATGAACACTTGAGGACTGCTGTACAAAGGGTTTATTATGGTTATGCACCATAATTCTTCAAGCTGATCCATTACTACGGGTTCTTAATGCTCAGGGTGGGCATTGACATCCAGAATCTTACTGCTGAGGGAATGTTTCACTGGGGTTTAATACATGTGTGGTTCATTCAGTGCATAAGTACAAAGAGAAGTAGAATTTAGGTTTATGGAAAAAAACCTTCCTTCTGGCTAACAAAGAAAATCTGAGTCTTTTGTGTTGTTAAAAATTACTAGGAAGACAAGTCATCCAGGGGAATGTGTTATGGAGGTGATCATGTCATTCACAGGTAGATGGTCTGCAGTGGATAATCTCCATTTCTGATTTATTTGATCTAGATTTAAAATTTAGAGTATTGATTTTTTTAATACGTTTAGTAAGATTTACGATTAGTGAGTTTGTGGGGTTACTCATAAGTAAGGATTGCAGCTTGAGACCCCTGGAACTTTGACTCTGCAGTTTTACTGACTTAATTAGTTTTATCCAGATTATCTAAAAGAACTTGTTCGTCCTTTTACTAATATTAGGCAAGAGTTGTAAGAATTATAACTTTTATTATAACAACAGTCTTAACACAACAATCTGAGAGATTGATACACTTTGTGTCATGAAACTAGTGGCCTTTCATATACTGTACATGAATGAAAACAAAAGCAGTTTCTGTTCTGAAGAGATGGTTCCAGAGTTAAGCTGTTTTTCACCAGTTTTTTCATTTGAAATTTGTATTGGTTTTACCTTTTTTTTTTTTTTTACTTACAGTTTGCACTTAGGGTTGTATAGGTATTTGTCAATAACCTTATTGGCAAGATTAACCATGGAGAATTGTAGAATCATTGAATTCTTAAGGTTGGAAAAGAACTCCAAGATCATCAAGTTCAACCTTTGACCGAGTACCACCATGGCCACTAAACCATATCAAAATTAGAGGAGATCTCTGAATAAAGCCTAATTTCTGGAAACAAGGTTATGTTAGGTGTCACCATCATCCTTCTGCCAGTGATTATGTCAATATTTAGGAGTCTTAAAGACCAGAATTGCAGGACTGTTGTTTTTCAGTGGAACTACAGGTGACAGCTCAGTGCAGAAGTCCAGGTTGTATGAGCTCGGGTGCAGCACATGTGTAGTCCTATTGCTTATGGAACAAAGCCTGTGTTTCCCAAAGCTTTGATAGTTGAGTGTGTTTTCTTCTGGATTGAAAATGGCAACACGTTGCAAAAGGCAAATCGTCTGAGCCACACCAAACCTGTTCAGTGTAGTGAGGCAGCAGCCTCATGAGTGCACCTGATGCACATCCCAGCCTGCTCTGCAGCTCCTTGGGATTGCTTGCTCCTGCCAGGCTCTTGAAATTTGCTTCTGAAGATGAATGGACAGAGTACCCAGGCTGCTGCTTTAGTGGTTTTTCATGACCCACTAAGGATTCCTTTTGGGAATCACTGGACTGTGCTGATTCATTTATCTAGTGCTGCACTGCAGTGAGAAAACACCTAAAGTGGTAAATCAGCACTCTGGGGGATCCCTGTGCCAGCTTCCATCATGTGGTACAGACTTGCTCAAAATCTGTTTTTTAGAGGAAAGGAGCACTCACTTGTGCTCTCTACAAGTGTGTTTGAAAGCACAGTCAAGAGGCTCATTCTGCCAGAAGTGCACCCATTATCCAGGTGGTTTTCAAAGTAAACCTGAGCAGGCACATGTTTGCTCCTCAGCTGAAGGGTCTGAACATCCCTTGCTACTTTGGGCCAGTGTTTGATGGAGCCCCTGTTCATGGATCTGGCACAATGACCTTGGTGCAGCTCCCTGCTCCCCTCTGCTTGCTGGCACTGCTGCTGTGGAGCAGCAGACACTGGAATAAGAATCCTACCCCATTATTATTTGCATTACAGTAATGACTGGAAGTCCCACTGTGCTGAACGCTGTGTAAACCTGCATTAAGTGAACGTTCCTCTCCCAACAAGGCAAACAAATGTGAAGGGATCAGGATATGAGCACACGTCTTCACAGTGCCTTAGGTGTTAAATCTAAGTTTTAGATTTAACTGGAGTTCCCCCAGCTGATTGTTTCTGCCCTTCCATGTGTATTTTTTCCAGGGTTCTGTTCAAACTCTCCATTTCTCTTTCGGATACTCACAACTCCCTGTCTGCACAATGAACTCTTACAGCCACATTAAGGAACATTATTGCAAGATCCAAGGGGGAGATAAGATGATGTTGGCTGTAGGGAATAATTCTTGATTATAAGAAAAGAGACACAATGGCATTCTACAAGAAGGACTGACAATAACTCCACAAAAGTGTAGGAGAGTGAGAAATAATAGTGACCTTCCTAATTAAAATTGCATTTGAAACTTTAATAACTTTTAAATATCAAGTTGAGGGGGCTTTAAGCTTGGCATTGCAACCTAGCAATGAGCAGCCTTTTGAATTTTATTATCAGTGCTGACATTCCAGAATGTTGCAGCATTGGAGGGGTTTGCTGGAGGTGCAAAAGGTGACCATGAGGGTCCTAAAATGTCAGAATTTCTGCAGGTTTGCCTTGTTTTGCAAGGTTTTAAAGAAGGAGTTTCATAGATAAAATTGTTTGAAAGACTTGTGGATCTGCTTGTTGGTACTGGTAAGTGAAAAACATAGTTCAACTGTAAGACATACAAGTTGTGGTCTAATGTATATATTGGATTCTTCTTTCCTTGAAAAATATTGGAAGTGCACTTGCTGATCTCTCTTCAGAGGATGCCTAGGGAAAAGTCCCGCTTCATACTATTTTATCAGAGTGATGCTGTTCCCTAGAGGAGCTGTGTTTGCTTTCTAGGGAATTTATTTTATAGATTTCTTCAAAGTACAGGGTAATGATTAGGACAAAAATTAAAAGCAGTATTTTTTAGCAAGTAATTGGTCCTCCCTTCATTAGAATTCTAAATTAATTTAATCCTGAAGTTTGTTGAGAAGTCTGTAGCAAAACCTAAATTTTTATATTTAGGAAAATTGATAATAGCTTTCCATGTATTAATTTTAACTACTTCTGGTTTTGTCTTGCTGAACCTTTTAATGGTCCTTTATCTCTTTCTCCAGTGGTATGTCTGCAACACAGAACAGTTGTCTGAATCCCTTCAGCCCATTTTTGTCCAGAGTTACCTTGACCAAGGAACACAGATCTTCTTAAACAACAGCATTGAGAAGTCAGGCTGGCTGTTTATCCAGCTCTACCACTCTATTGTGTCCTCCAGTTTTAGCCTTTTTATGTCTAGAACATCTATCAATGGGTAAGTGAAAAGTTAATCTTGGGTAAACTACATACAGTTTGCATTTAGAGTTGTCAACTGTTCAGCCCTACCCCTTGATCTGTCAGCTCTTCAACGTGTGTAGCTTTCCCTTTGTGGTCTCTCAGATGGGAAATGCCCTCTGTGCTCTTCATGCCCAGCCCTCTTAGCTGATGAACACCATTTCCAGGGGGGGCACAGGGGAGGTAATTGCAATTAATAAAAGACAGAGGACTCTAATTGTATTTTATAACAATTACTTTTATTAATTTCCCTCTGCTTTCTTCCCTTCCCACCTTGCCCTTTCCCTACTGCCATGTTTGTATCAGTTGCTGTTGGGATTGTCCTTGGTGGTGGCTGTATCCAGTCAGTTCTGGATTGCACCTGAAACTCTTTTTCCTGGAGAGTGTGTGCATGGCCACTGCGAATCATGGCAGATTTCTGAACAGTGCAGAGTTGGCCAAGTGTTGAGTCTGGTGGCATTAATGTGGAATTCTGTCCTTTCTCTTGTTCTGTAAAACAATTCCACCTCAGTTTGTGTGAAAGCTGGACTTGAACGGGTAACTTCTGATGCAGCACGTTTGACTGATGAAACATCAGGAAAGCAGGAAAACATAAGTTGATAAAACAATATTCTCTTATTCTTATTGCATCAGTCTCTCTTGTGGCTGAAGGGGAGTTTGGCTGTTCATGGGTGATTTAGGATTTTTTCCAAAGAAAGTCAGTGCCTTTTTTTGCTCACGTCACCCCACTCAGACACGTTTCACAGCTTATCTGTTATGAAGAATGCATTTTGTTACATTTAGACAATTTCTCCACCATCCTCACCTCTGCACCTACTACATACTTCTGCACAGTCTGATATGATAGGAGCTGTCTGCTAAGGCTAGAAAAATAGACTTTTTTCTTATTTTCTACCCAGATGACTTTATGAGCTTCCCTGTGGTGTTCTTAGTTATGTGTAGCTTTATATAAAGGTTCCTTTGGTCTCTTCTTTTCTCTTCCATTTTTTTTTTTCAAAGGCTCTTCAGGGCTTTGAATAACACCTCATAATGCTGTTAGGAATAATAGCTATGAGCCAATTATACAGTATGGACTGACACAAGTGTGCTGCAAGGGGGCTCTACTTAAATTGGATGTGGTCTGTTTATTTTTATACATTTGATATCCTGCTTTAGTTTCTTCTGTATGACTTTGCCTACTCTAACCTTTTTGTTGTTAGTTTCTTTGGTTTTTAGTAGAGTCAGTCTTTCCTAGGCCACCTCCTTTTCACAATTTTAATTCTTTGATTCTTTATATCTTTGTTTACCTTTTTTTTTGTTTGCTTTTTTTCTCTGTTCATTGTCTTTAAGTTTAACCTGCTACCCCACAGTAGTTTAAAGAATGGTATTTATCTACCTGCAGTCTATTACTGACCAATTCTTTTTCCTCTCCTTGTTCTTGTAACTGTTTCATCATCTGAATTCTGCTCTGACAGCTGAAAGGTGTCACTGTGGAGTCTTCAAACAGTTGTGGGCGGGGATGTCATTGACTTGATCCATAAGGAATCCAACTGTCACCTCTACCCAATTCCTTAATGAGTTGCCTATTTTCTATTCCATGGCTTTTCATGTTGATCTGCAGCTAGCAGCAAAAGCATTGTAGAATAGAATTAAAAAAACCTCTTTTGCCCCTCCAGCAGTGTTACCCCCATCCTTTCTTTAAGTTTGTTCCCTGGCTTCCCTCCTAGTTCCACATCCTATTCCTTATTCATGGAGCATACTCCTGTGTCTGCAGCCATTTTATTTCCTCTGTTACTTCTCTTTTTTTTTTAAGGTTGGTAGCAGAGATTCAAAACTGCAAATGTAACAAATAAGGTTCAGCCTTTATCTCTTCTTCTCTTTCTCCCCCCCTCCTCTTTTTTTTTAATGTGATCATTTCCTTGAGCTGCACCCCGTGAGCTCTTCCTTACTTAATCAAATTCCTCCTGAAGTCTTAACCACTGTAACTGCATGTGGCTGAGTGTTTGATCTCTGACAAGTGCAAGGCAAGTTGAACTGGATGTAAAATTTATCTGAGCAGTGACCTTGTCTACTATTATGTTTGACTGTTTCCTGCCAAAGCACATTATAAATTCCTTCATTGTCTGTCCTGTTAAAGTTTGTACAGAATTGGTCATTTCTCGTTTTTTACATTTCAGGCTGCTGGGAAGGGGCTCAATGTTTGTGTTCTCCCCAGAACAATTTCAAAGACTGCTTAAAATAAATCCCGAATGGAAATCCCACAGACTTCTTGATTTAGGGGCTGGGGATGGAGAAGTCACTAAAGTCATGAGTCCTCACTTTGAAGAAATCTATGCCACTGAACTGTCTGAAACGATGATATGGCAGCTTCAGAAGAAGAAATACAGGTATGGCACCAAGTACTTCCTACATCCGTTATATCAGACATTACAGCAAAGTAATCTATTTGTAATATTTAATGAATGTTCAGTATTTTCACTCAGTTCTTTCATTGATTGCTATGGAAAAGGTTAATCTGTACAAAAGCAGGAAAACAAACATCTGATGCTCCCTCTTACCAGTGGTGTTTTTGGTGTCCTTTATTGCCTGATGATTGTAAGGCAGTATAAAGGTTCACAGGGCTGGATATATAGCCATGCTGATCATTGATTTAGTTTTCTTTTCCAAAAGGCCAGAAGGGATCATGTCTGTCTCTCCTCATTGCCTCAGTGGCTGACCTTACCTACACTACCAGCACATCCATAGGGAATTTTGTCTTCAGGGGTTCTCTCTGAACTCAGCTGTTTTTGTTTAACAGACTATATCTCTTTCTCTTTCTTTTTTCAGGGTGCTTGGTGTAAATGAATGGCAAAACACAGGATTTCAGTATGATGTTATCAGCTGTTTGAATTTGCTGGATCGCTGTGATCAACCACTGACTCTATTAAAGGATATTAGAAGTGTAGTGGAGCCAACCAAAGGCAGGGTCATTCTAGCACTGGTTCTGCCATTTCACCCCTATGTGGAAAATGGTAAGTACACAGATTAACAGTTACTTAGGCAACTAAAGAAAACTTCTGTAGGATATAGTATTCCAAATTAAATGTTTAATAAATAACATACTCCTATTTTATTTTTTTTTTACAAATAACTTGTACGGGGCATATTCAGAAGTATGAAATCATAGGTAAATAGGCCACGTGATGTAAGCTGCTTACTTAATTCACCAGCATAATTGTTGGCACCAACAAAAAGCTTAAATACTGAAGTCACAGATCCTGTTCTGCAAGTTGCCACATTTCAGCTCTGTCAGAGTAACATGGGAAAACTGGTCTCTGATTAGGGCCTTTTAGCTAGAGGTAATCCCAGTTGTCTCTAGTGAGCCACTGAGCAAACCCATCAGAACTGTCTAATGCTGAAGAAAGCAGTTAGGACAAACTGTTTCAAGTGTTCCAGGTGAATCCCACCTAAAAATTCATTGGGAGAGAACGTTCACTTTCCAACATGAACTCTCAAAGTGAAATATAGGCCCCTCCTAATACAAAGTATCGACCACTATTAGTGTTGTATTCATTGTGCTAGTAACAGGCATAAAAAAGTAAAATTCAGTGCCAAGACTCCATTATTTCCCCTAGTTGCATTTTAAAGAAATACATGAGAGAGTTTCAAATGAACCTCTCCTTGTGACTAACCTTCAAAAGAGACCTGAAAATCTTCTTTGCATGCCTGTGATTGTGGATTTTGGTGGAGGCACCCTAAAGGTGGTTTGAATTCCAGAAGGCTGGTGTTCATCAGCCATTGTTTGGACTCTGGTTCTTCTTGAGTATTAAGACTTGTCTGTGGGAAGGCATGGATGCCCAGAAAATACAGAACTAATAATGTTCTGGCAATCACAAATGCATCAAACTGAATCTGCTGTTCTCTTTTTATATGTCAGGGGTATTTTGGTGGGAGAAGGGAGAAAAAACTTTTAAGTATAAAAAACAATGCCATCAGATTAAGAAATACTATATGAAGAATACTATAAGTATTTAAGCTAATAATTTTGGAACTATTCTGAAAAGTAATGTCTTAAATTGGATTGAGGGGGTTCACTTGTGCCCCTGTACAGTATTTCAAGCATATTTGGGTACAACCTGTTGTTCCTGTCATGTGGAACAAAATTACTTCCTTTTGTAGAAATTCTTTAAAATTCTAAATACCAGCAGTGTCCTTCTAGTGTTTCACAGGCATATGAGAAGCAGAAATTGAAAAATACTTTGGGTGGCTGTTTTGTTTGTGTGCCTTCAAAGCTTCAAAACACAATAGGGTTTTGCAATTAATACTGCACCCTGCACCTACTTCTCTGCATGTTGTTGGGTAACCCTGTGGCAGATCATGTACAACTCCCTGGCTCAACAGGGAGTGCTAAGGAAGAAACTATTCCAAGTCCCCTTCTATCGTACACTGGGAGGAGAATAGTGGTAAAATTTATAAATCCCAAGGGACTGTGGAAACCTGTTCTGTGATTGTTGAACTTAGTCATTCCTACTTGTTGAAAGCTGAAATACTCTTGTAAGATGTTTTGTAAACCAAAGTCATCATTTTATTCGTGGTGGTGACTTGTAGCAGATTAGTCACTTTGCTTAAGGCAGTTTTATTCCCTTAATATGTTCTGAAACTTAAAAACATACTCAGTTTGTCTATTTGCCACTATTGTGGATATGGGCCCATATACACAATGCAAGTTACCACAGACAAAAGTTACTGTCATTCCACAGATGCTTTCCCACTTAAGATCTATTTAACTGTAGTCTAAAAAAACAAGACACTGAACTGCCAAACTGTCTTCATGATGTACAAACTATTGTAGAATTTCAGTATTTTCACTGAGCTGTTTTACTAGATGCATTTTAAAAAAATACAGATATGTACATATGCTTTATATTTAATAAAATTATACTTGGAACATTCAAAGAGGAGAGCATTTCATGGCTCAAGTAACTTCTTGTAGCAGCTAATTAAAAACAGCTTGGACCCTCACAGAGAACCATGAATTTTGTAGAAGGAGAACAAATGGAGAGGAGTTGGGGCAGGTAAGGTGCTTGGTCAGTGTATAAATCTGTTTCTAGAAATGCAGAAATGATTTTAATCAAAACGAGATATTTGGGTTATTACATGTAGTGTAATGGGATGGTAATGGTGGAAACTGTCTGTGTGAATCACATAAAACTTGCTTTAATAGAACAAAGCAAGGTGGAGGAGGAAGTAAAATACAGATCTGTGCTTACTGTTTCTGGAATTACAGTGACACCTAGAGTCCAGAGCAGCTTCATTGTAAATTCTCCCTGTGCCTTCTCAGCCTTATTTTCAACATGCAGAACAGCAGTAATGCAATTATTGCACATGTCTAAATTTGTCAGGAAGGCCTGGTGAATCAGAGGGTTTTAGACTAGTCACATAAGAACAAGTATTACAGCTTTATAGTTTTGACAGGTATCTCAGAGGGTCCTATAAGAATCCTTTGTATTTCCTAATATAGACATAATATTTACATAAAAAGTCATTACTACATAATATATGACTAGACTGGTTGAAGTTTCTCTAAAATAAAATGTCAGAGATCCCACACTTCAGAAGTAGTGAACACTACCAGCCTGGAAGTGTGAAATTTTCTTGTTGAACACATCAATGTCCTTGTGATTGATTGACAGGAATGAGAAGGCAAAGGCATGTTTTTCATCTTCCTGAAATATTTGCTATTAAATGGAGCTGGAAACACACAGTACTGTGGGAGATGGACCCTTGCTTTGTCTCAGTTGTCAGTTCTCATCTCGCTGAAGTGAGAAATGCCACTTCATTTGTTAAACAAAGCCTTGCTTTATTTAAATTATGATAAAAGATGCAGCTGTTCCTTAGCAGGGAGAATGCCTGATCATATCAGATATCTTGTAGAAGTGCTGATTTTGTAGATTGGCTGGGTAGTAACTGCTAAAGAAGAAAAGGTACTATAAAAAAAGAAAAAAGTATCCTGCCTTTGACTGAGTAGCACAGTTCTGTTTTGTGCTTGTGTCCATATTGAACAGGCACAGAAAGGCAAAACTTGGTGCTCCAGGTAATCCTGACTTTGGATGGTGGGACTGGAAGAGGGAGATTTTTTTGTCTAGCAAGTGAATTTTAGTATTAGAGAAGTAACCTTTTCACAATGACCACTACTTTCCTTTCCTGGATAGCCTAGGAAGAAACTCCCATCCCAAATGAGCTTTGCCATGATAGTACATGTGTTTATATAGTCATTTTTTTCTGCTTGCCTGTCTAATACACAGGGTTTGCTCTGTTTAAGCTCTTGTTAAGGCTCTGCAGCTGTTGGTCTGTATATTTTACATCAATAACTATCACGTTAACAGGACTAAACCCAGAATTTCACCTATGAAACAAGTTTATTTTCTGTTGCTCTCAATTATCATACATCTTTCACAAGTGCTCGATTCATGTAAAAGGAATACATATAAGTTTATGTAAAAAGAAAACAAAGACACAGAATTAAATCTAAACTGAAAAAGGAGACTTTTCTGAAGCATCAGCAGTTGTCTTATGAGAGATGAACTCTTTTCCCCACGGTTTTCACTCCTGCAGAATGGACAATGGAATATGTAACACAGGTGTAATGCACAATGCCCTTGGGTTTGGTGATCTGTTTAGAAAATTCTCTTGAGGAAACCTTGCAGGGCAGTGTTCTTCACCTTCCTTTAAAGCAAAGGAGGTCTGTGAAGAAGCTTCACTTCTTCACCTGCCCCTTTGCTTGCACGACAAACACCGAACAAATCTGAACTGCTGCACGTGCTCATCTGTTCTGGTAAACAGTGTCAGCTTCCAAGTCATCCTGAAGGGAAAATGCAGAAATATTTTCTTACTGATGTGAATTTTTTTAATATAAAGGCAGAATTTCTTTTTTGAGGCAAACTCCATCTTGGCAAAATACAAATTTATGGAAGTTTCATTTTTAAATGTCCATGCATATATTTTGTAAAGTATATATTATCATAAATATATGTATACATAAAAGTATATGTATGGTCATTTAGAATGCTTTATAGTGTCTTTGACTGTTGTGCAGAATTCTTTTTTAGACCTTTATCAACTTTAAAAAAGAAAAGTCTATTTCCAGAGGACAAAGAAATGGTATACTCTTAAAAAACCTTGGTTCCCTATAAATTTTGGTATTGGTGGGTAGATACTTACAGGCTGTTGGCAGTGCTCAGCAAACCCCTGCTTTTGAAGTTCTTGGGCTATTGCTTGAAAAACTTTTCGTCCACTATTTATTTTCTGCAAATTATTAAAAGTATTTTATATTATTGCAGCATTTTAAGTTGTGGGAAACATCTTTTTCTAGCTTTGATAGTCCTGCCTTTTTACCTGACTATATCTTTTGGAACATTACTAAATAACACTCTAAAAGCATATGGTTTGGCAGGCAGAAGGGTTTTAAATTACATTACTATTGCATTACTTAACATAAGTAAGGAAAGGAAAGATATGTAAGAAAACATACCTTCTTTAAGGGGTATTTAAATGTATGGCTTCAGGTTTTTATTCAAGGATAAGTGGTGACAGAGATTCTTAATAGATTTGTTTTAAATACTTCCTTAAATGGACCATTTAAAGAAACAAAAAATTAATAGCAACACCTGTTATTTTCAGAAGTTTGAACAAAATTTACTTGAAGCCTCTGTGGTAGAGATGGCCTTTACACAGATTAACTTTATCATGTGTCCAGTGTGTTAAAAATAAATCAATTAATTAGTTAAATATAAGCTCATCAGTAGTTTTGTACAAATCTGAAGTGAAGCCTTAACAGCTTTGAATGTCTCTTTAACAGAATCATCAATTAATCACAGATTTGATGCCCAGTATACTTTAAAAAGACAGAAAAAAGAAGCTCTGAATGACAGGGCAAAGGAAGTGGTAACATACACAGTTCTCTGTTCTTTGGTCTTTTCCACTTTTCTTCAGCAGCTTTGGTTTTAACTGGAGGGAAAATAAAAAACAAAACAGAAGAAGAGAAGCAAGGGGAACAGTTAAAAGTGTTGCCCTTCTACAGTGTCAGTTTGTAGATAAGTCATTCATTAGATCAGTTTATGTCATTGTAAAAATCAGAAGTTTTCACATGTGTGAAGCCTTTTTCAGCTTCTGGAAGTAGATACTGCAAATATTTTTGCTTTGAGTACAGTGGGACCTGCCTGAGACACAACTTGGTTTTGACAGGAAATTTAAATTATTTTCCTTTTACTGGAAATTAATCCAGGGAGTTGATAACTTAAAATGGTAATTCCTAGTTTTGCTTTTTGAGTGTGTCGATAATCTCCTGATTAATACTCTCAGGATAATTTTAACTTCAGAATACCTTTTCTTTTAGACACTTTACTGAAAAAAGCAAATGTGGTTGCTGTTGAGTCCAGTTATGTGCCACACAAGAGTTCCTAAATGTGTGCAGCACATGAACTTCAACCAACTACCTCTTTAAAACAACTATAAAAGTTATGAAATCCAGGAGGGTGTTTTTAATCTCCTTATGGAGATGTTAAAACTGCACAGATTTGCAAAATGAACAAAATGAGAAATACCACTCTGAGCCTACCTTGTAGACCACAAAGAAGGTGAACACAGTGGAGCTGTACACAAACAGCAAGGATGAGGTGATGATCATGAAGGTAAAGGCGAGTTTTCCATTGCTGTGCTGCTCTCCTGCTCCATTATGAACAGTGAGTGTTAGAATAAAGGGCAGTTCTTCTGATTAATGTTATTTTCTTAAGATTCTGCATTCCACCCCCCTTCCTCTGAGCAGTTAAAAAACCTGATACTCATCAATATTTTTCTGGTTCATTTTTGGTCTAAATTCCTTCGTGAGATCATTTTCCTTTTGTTTCCCCAGATGTTTGCAAGGGCAATGGAGACCTGTTAGTTTTGATTATGAACCCTTTCTTTAGGGGTAGAGAGAGAATGGAATCCAGTTACCTCTGAGTAAAGCTCACAGACTTCTGTTCTGGAATTAAATTAGATAGAGGAGGGAATATAGAAAGCAATAATCCAGCTAGGTGTTTCTTTTTTTTTCTTTCTATATTTTAGCATGTAAAAGTGAAATGTACTTATTGAAGTCTCATCATTTTCTTAACCAGAAGGCAAGTGATACAAAGGTTTAGAACTAAAACCTTTGTCTCAAGTTGGGACAGTGAAATCCCCAGGTCAGACCCTGGTCTCTGTTGCACGTATGTCTTCTAAAATATCTGTGTCTCTACTTCTCATTTTTCTGTTGACACTTCCTTTCTGATTGCCATTAAAGCCTTTATGTAAGAGGCTGTAGAGTATGGTTAGACAGCAGCAGTGCAAAACTTCTTTCTTTTGTGGAGTTCTAGCCATTTGCATCCTGTGACAGAACAGTCTAATTAGCAAACGAGGCTGAGATGCTTATTTGTAGAATGCCTCTGGTTTTACTATTAACATTTTAATATAGTCACGCTACTCCTAATGGTTTTGTTGGTATTTCCATCTTAAATGTCATTCTTGAAAGTATAAATAGAAAGAGTGTTTAGAAAAGATAATTTATTTCTTCTAAGAAGCTTTGTTAAGAAGGAATGAACAACTGACCTGTTTTCATTAGCACTGTTCCATCTCCTGTTTGTTTGGAACGGGGCGAATCTGAATCTGAGAAGGCAATTCCACAGATATAAACACCATTGTCTTCTCCAGTCAGGTCTTTGATCTCAAGTGAAGTGTTGCTTTCTGATAAATGTACTTTGTACTTCTGGTGGTCTTTGCATGCAGGAGTACACAAATCCTGATGTGTGTGAGTTAAAAAGCGAAACCACAGAACTTCAGGTCGGGACGGGGAACATCCAGAGGCAGAGAAAGCACATGTTAGGACCACGCTGCTCATGGAGGAGTCAGCTCTCTGAAATCTGGGTTGTGTTACAGCGACTTGGCAGTTGTCTGTAACACCTGTTGAGAGGGAACAATTGGTGATTTGAGGGACAGTTAAAAAGCAAGGTACAATCTATGGTACAGAGCAGTTCTGCAGGGGTTTCTCTCTCCGCTATTCCTGATCTGAGTCAAGCAAGGCAACCTGATGGCAGGCAGTGGAAATGTCATAAATTGGGGCATTTATAATTTAGCAACTTCATAACATTGATTAGAATTCACAGTAGTTCCTAGACATTCTGCCACTTCATCACATGTATTGACTCTGGATTTCTGAGGTTAATAATAGTACTTGTTAGTTCTGACATTTAAAGATGTGTGCAGAGAAAACAGGAAGGTTATCAGAGAATTCTAATTAAGGAACTGAAAGGTAAGGTTCAATATGACTGGTCTGGGAGATTTTTTTAAGTCCTTATTGAAATCTATAATGTAAATACTCTTTCAGTATATTTAAATTTTATTCAAATAATTGGTGTAGTTATTTAAACTATGGAATTAAGATTATTGCTCTGAAAATGAAGGTAGTAGTTTAACAGCATCCTTTTCCACTTGCAAAAAATAACAACTTAGAAGAAAAATAACCAGAAGTCTCTTAGTCCTGTTCATACACAATTTATAAGCCTGTCCATGGTGAGCAGTCAGCATTGGCCCTTCATCATTTTGCTCATCAAATCCAAGCAGATTCAGTGCCTGTGACTTTCACAGGAATAAAATGAAACACTCATTCTGTGTCAGATCAACATCAGAGCCATTCCCCAGCAATCTGCAGAGTGCAATAATGTAAGTTGTGGGTGCACTCGCTCCCTGTGTGGTGAAGGGCAGTAACTTGTGCTTCTGCAGTCGATCCCCTTCTCTTTTCCACCTTACCCATGGGCTCTGGTGGCCTTGCAGAGCAGGACTCCACGGCCTCAGGTCATGTAGGCACTGCCTGCTGAGCTTCCCAAACCCTCCTCCCAAACAAACACAGTTGCACTGAGCTCAGGCTGCTGCTGGAGTGTTGCGAGCAGGGAAGTGCAGTAAGAATTGACTCAGAAATCACAGCTTACATGAGCATTTCAGACTTTTGGAAGAAAAAGCATTTGCTAGGAGTTGTTTAACTTGGAAGTTGTGTGAAGGTAGTAGAAGTTAACTTGATTCACAGAACTTTTCACTGCTCTTATTTTATAGCTGTGTTACAAATCATCACCACAAAATTCTCAGTCTTGTTTAACTGCTGTTACATGAGAAAATGTAAGAAACTTAAAAGAAGTCTTACCAGCACCGTACAGAATCCAGTCAAACGCCAGCACTAGCACATTTTTTAGTTTGTTCAAAGGTGCCATTTCTTGTATCTCTCTGGAGATGATTCTACTTGAAGGAAGAGGAACTTAGGAAATGTTTGGAGTTGCAGAACTGTCTGAATCACAAGATGTAGAACTTCCTGTTTAGAAGGGTGTTTACTACTGCATTTAGTAAACTGGTTAAAAGTACAGAACAAACCAGAAAGCTTTTGGGTTTTGTGCATGACATTGCTTGGAAAATGAGGGAAGAATTTTAAGTTTTGAACTTCAGAGAGTCGTACCTATAATTCTTCAGATAATTTCACTGGATAGAACAAGTAGCATGTTTTCCAGCATGATGCAAGGTGCTTGGCTTTTTTATAGCTATGACCCTCAGCAGCCTTTACTGTGTCAGCTGGTAGGTGGCCAGTGGAGGCACAGAGATTCTGTAGCCATCCACTGTCATGTGGAGGAAGCTTCACAGCAAGTCATAATTTTCAACTTGCTGATTCTATTTACTGTAATTATCTGCAGCCACCTTTGGCCAGACAGTGGGCATAAAGAATGTTATAAACATGGAAAATAGCTTTATTGAATTGTCTGTCCATGTCTGCTGAACACCAGCCTCAGTAGTGGAAGGTACCTTTTACCCGCTCTTGGCACTGCAAGTTAAAAATGTAACAAAAGATAACCTTGAGAAGCTGCTGGTTTTGTACACTAGGAAAAAACTTGAACTGATCTTGCAACAGGTCTGCAAGTGACTTGTCAGCCTCCTGTGTGGAGTGGCATGGAATATAATCAGTGTAATTATGCTTTCTGTAAGAAAAGGAAGTTTGCTTTATAACTGAAACAAAACTGTTCTGTTTCCTCAGTAGGTGGCAAGTGGGAAAAGCCCTCAGAAGTTCTGGAAATCAAAGGGCAGACTTGGGAAGAGCAGGTGAATAGCCTGCCAGAAGTTTTCAGTAAAGCTGGTTTTGCCATAGAGGCTTTCACCAGACTGCCATACCTGTGTGAAGGTGACATGTACAATGACTACTACGTGCTGGATGACGCTGTCTTCGTCCTCAAGCCAGTGTAAGGTGTCTGAAGTAAACCTCCAGAATCTAACCCAAGGAGCAGCCTCTGAAAGAGGGTTTTGATTTTATGGTTACTTAAAGGGAGGGAATTTTTGGGATTGCCATGCTAAATGAATACCGTGTAAGAAATTTAAAGGCCAAAATACTAATGTATTTCTTTGTAGTGTGATTGGGGGGGGGGAAAGGTTGTTTTTTAAACAGACTCCTCCATTGAGAATTTCTTTTTTACTTGCTCTTAAACCAACAATGCATTCTGCAATCCAGCAGCAATGGGGGATATTTTTTTATATTTACCTGCAACAGGGATCAGATCCAAACAAAAGCAATATTCCTAATAATGGTGAAACTGATACAGTGTGAACTGTTAAAAAAATCAAGCGAAATCTGGCAATAAAGTTATCCATTCAGTTCAAGCCTTGTTGAATAAAAACTGTTAAAATGGATATTCTTCCATGCTAAGTTACTTTCTTACTGTCATTCTTCACGTTTTTAATCATGCTAATAAACTTTTTTGAGATGACTTTTGCATTAACTTTTGTGTTCATTTTTGTAACCACAGCCACACTTACCTGCAGCAACTGCTCTTTGTGTTGAGAATCAAGTTTTCAGCAGCAGCACCACCTTGCATTTGTTTAAACAGCATTTGATTATTTTTTGAAGGGATAACAGTCCACAAAAAATGTATCACTTTTGGTTGGGTTTCCTTCATGTTCTCTCAAGGCCTCATAAATTCTCATTGCTTTTGCATATGCCATCTTCCAGCTAAAGGGGTTACGGTAGAACTTGCCAAAACTGCACTTTAAAATGATGGGTTTAATAAGAAGCTCTCTGAGCAAATTGTTCCCAAATGTTTTCAGCTCAAAAAACTTGCAGGCAGTTTCTTGCAAATTCTGTGAGTCTGTCTGCCTCTGAGGATCAGGCCCTGGGGACTTGATTGGGAGGGTTTTGCTAGCTTGAGACATTTTCTTCAGGAGCACTAAACAAATGCTATTTTTTTAACATGTCTTGTTTTAAAAAACTGTTTAAAGTGGATAATTTCTGGCAGTTGGGATATAACCTTTAAAACAACAAGCAGCAGCAGAAATAGTACAGAGCTGGCAGCTGTATGTCTTGCAGTGCTTGGGCTGTAAGTGTGAGAGAGCAGAGAAACCTCAGCTTTTATATCATCTGGTAAGTAAAGTAAGAACTAATTTATATTGCTTTTGAAGTCTAAAAAAGTTGTGTGTTGGGGTTGTTATAATTACTGGTGATCTTATGCCAGGTGGGATGCCATGAGTGTGTCATTTTAGGTTTGCCTTGGGCTGGCTTTTTCTGACAGTTAATGATTTCTGTTGCCAATTTATGAGCCTTTTATTCTCAATCATCTTTGTGGAGTAGTTGGTATTCTGTAGGATAGGGTGAGGGGGTTGATTTGGTGAGGATTTTCAACAGTAATTCAGACTCAGTATTATTCTCATTTCAGGATGGTGCTGTTGAATTTTTGCACACAGTACAATGAGATTTGTCTGTTGGGAAAATGAGCTATGTATGCTCTGGAGTGAATCCATTAATTTATCTTCTGTTCATCTTGTAATCACCTAGTAGTGGGAAAATGTTTTTTAATGTGTAATGAATTTAGCTTAAAGTAGCAAATACGTATTAAGACAAACTTCTTAAAAGGTACTTAAGTGTTTTAATCCCACTGGTTAAAAATCACACAAGGGACTGCATTTCGTGTCTCTCATCTTTTAGTCCTGTCACTTAAAACTTCAGTTTGTAACAGCTTTGAGAAGTTTTGGGACGGAAGGTGCAATGTAAATAGTAGGTTTTTGTTTTATTCTTTCTTATGATCTACTTTGTTCACTCTATTTAAACAAGTATTCTTACACTTGAGATGGGGAATTAAAACATGAGCAGTAATGGAGAAAAGCTTTCTACGAGTAAGCCTAAATTCAGCAGGGTTGAAAACCTGCTTAGTCCTGTCGAATAAACAGAATAACTCTGAGGGGACTGTACCTACACCTGAATTTCTAAAGCCAGAGTTCCTTGTGAGGGAAGGAGAGCAGTGCAGCTCATTGTGTCAGGAAAGGGGCTTCCTTTTCCTTTCAGGTCTTGAGGGAGCATTTGATGAGTGCAGTTAATACCTGCTCACAGCCCGTGCAAAGAAACTCGAGTCCAGTAGTTCATTAAATTCCCCAAAACACTTTAAAACGTCATCTAAGGGGACAAGTGTTGCAATTCCAGTGTCCAAATTCATTACTCCCAGGTTTGGAGGTCCCGCCTTGTCCCTCTGCTGTTCCTGTCCTGCTGTGGGAGACAAGTGTGCGAGTTGTCCTTTGGTGGTGGTCTCACTAATGTGTAGTGTCTTGCCCTGGAGAGTAACTAAACAGTGTGTTTTCTGTCAAGGTGGCACTGGATGTGTTGCATCACAGGAGGAAGATGCTGTGCAAGGGTGTGATTTAGCCAGAAACTTTCAACACAAAGAACAACTTCGTCTCACGAAACCACAGCCCCCTTTTGCTGGGTGACCCCAGGTCAGTTCATGTTCTGCTCTGAGGAGCCCAGGGCCCCCTGCCCTTGGTGGGGGGAGATGGGGGGAGCAGGGCAGCACCGGCCCAGCCCTGGGTATCCCCACGCAGCTCCTTGAGGTCTCTTCATCTCTGGAGGGGAAACAACCTCTCCTGCCTGCCGTGGGAGTCCCTGGCCCTCTGAGCCCCCCACAGAGGAGGTTTTTCCCCTCCCCTCTGGCCGAAGGCCGGTGCTGCTGGGCAGACACCTGGGGCGGTGCTGGCCCCTGTCCCTGCCCCTGCTCTCAGGGTCCCTGCCTGGAGCCGCCCAGCTCTTGGCACTGCTGGGAAGGAGGCGCACACAGCAGAGGCAGGTAAAGTGCTCCGGGGTCCTGGCTCTCCCCAAGAACCCACAGTCTCCTTCTCTTCTGCCCTCCTCTCTCTCCTTTTCCAACCTGGACCCCTTGTGGGTTCCCTCACTGCATGTGGGGCTTTTTGTCAGAGGTGCTGAGAGCCCGGGTGCAGGGGTGGGCACTGGCAGTGCAAGGGTTTATCAGCAAGACTTGTGATTATGAGGTCAGCTTTCTGGTTATCCAACTTCAGATAAGACAGCAACTGCATTGGAGAGGGTGATAAAATGTCTAGGATTTCTGTACATGGGAGAGCGGCTGTTTAGGGAGCAAGAGGAGAAGGCGGTCTGGGAGCTCCTTAAGGGTGACTTGTCAGAGATCTGATCACAGCATATGCAAGGAACAATCTCTGGGGAAATGCTGGATAGGATCTGCAAGAGATCCCCACAGAGCGATTTGGGATTGTCTGAAAGCTGCAGTGAACTGCAAACAGACTTAGTTTCACTGACAAAAGGAACTATTTCCCACAGATTGTCTTGCCAAGCAGGGCTGTTTCACAGCAGACTTTTTCCTGCACCTGCTGATTTGTCTGCCTGAATTAGTCAGGATGAAAAAGGACTTTCCTTAGTATTTTATCTCCTTATGTATTGAGTTAGCATGCTTTAATTGAAATACACTCCCGATTGAAGTGAATGAATTGGAATAAACAAATCAGGACTGACATTGGAGGTATGATTTAAACTATGCAGAGTAATCAAACCTAACTGCAAAATTAATAGGGCAAAGGCAGAAACAAATACAAGTAAGTTCATTGTGTAGGAAACCAGATATATCTGAATGAGAGACATGTACTGTGGTGCTCCCAAAAGAATAGCTGAAAAGGGTTTCAGTGTGTGTAAAAACAAGACAGAGGCGATAGTTCTTAAAGTCTAATGTTTAAATTTTTCATCATCTGTCAGTTTGAGTCACTTCTGTTACAAGACTGGAGTTAAGTATTTGCAACAGACTGAAGTATTGCTGGAGGCTGTTGAAAGAGGTTTTCATAAAAGAGCACCTTGATACATGAGATTAAACAATCCAAGAAAGGAGTTCGTATTTATCAAATGTTCAGATCTGTAACTCAAGCTGTGGCAGAGAACTTTGAAAAAAAAAAAAAAGAGAGCGAGAATGGATCCAAACTCAGCAACAAAAGGAAATGCAGAAATTCAGTGTGTTGCAGATAAACCTTTGAAATGAGGGAAAGGGAGAGAAAACCTAACAAAGTCATCTCAGGGTCAGAGCCAAGTTGGCCAGTGGGGCCCTCTGTGTCATTTGTTAAAATCAGTGACTAGTCCCAGCTAAGGAGCCGTGATCTGTGGAGTAGAGCATCATCCAATATCAGATTAATCAATGGTTTTACCTGTGGGGGTGGTGACTCAGGGCTGAGCAGAGGGACAGGCTGAGGGTGCAGAGGCAGAAGATCCTCTCTGCAGTAGCTCAGTACCTTGTGGATTAAAGCAACTCACAGGCAGAGGGGACATGGCTGCAGAAACTCCTGTGAGTGAGACCTGCTCAGTCTCAGCTTCCTTTCTATCCTGTGGCATTACTGCAGTGTGGATCCTTGTCCTGCAGGAACTAGACCCAAAGCAACATATTCATTTTGTTTAGGACAACTGTGAGACTGCCAGTTTGTGACACCCCAGTGAAAAGCTCTGGGTGTCCCCTTACTGCCCTTCCAGCTAATTTATCTTTCAGAGATCTTTCTGCCACACAGCACAGAGCAGCAGGGATGGCAAGAGCTACTAAACCATCTACTTCTGTAAAACTGTGTCCAGGGTGATGGTGGGACACTGATGGTACACGTCTCCTGAGTGCAAGGACTACAGCTTTGATCCATCTAAATGAAGTGACATGGTCTTGCACTCAAATGTGTCACTCTCCCTCTGCTTCAAAAGAGCAGAAGGACGGTCTCTCCCTTTTTGCAGAGCTCTGGCAGCAGGGAAGGGGAGCTTTCCTTCCCCCTCCCTGCCTGGAGCACCCTGCACTGACCAGGGGCAGGGACAGGGCCAGACCCCCCACCCTGTGAGTTCAGAGAGCTGCAGATGGAGGTCCCAGACCTGTCTGCAGGGATGGTGCAGGCACAGCCTGATGAGCTGGGAAAGGCTTAGGCTTTGCTTGGAGCTTCTTTATTATTTCCGTTTTCACTCCCTCTATTTCTCTTCTATTTTATCTGATTTTAAAAGGATTTGTTTTCTTGCTTTAACAAACCTGCACTGAAGTAGTATTTAGCTGGAGTGTGACTTACTAAATAAATGGTGCTACCAGGAAGAAAATTAAACAAGCCACTTGGTAAAAGGGAAATAAATCTGGCTGCACCTCCACACTTGGCATGTGTTTGCATAAAATATATCTCTATCCTGGAAAAAGATCTAAATTAAAAACTTGGGAGCAAACACTTTCGGAACGTTCTGATCTCTATCTGTACTCCACAGCATAGGCTGTCTCTGATTTATAGCTATGAAAGTTTGGGGTGAATATTGTCTTTTGACTCTGTTCTTTCTATTTTTCTTTTCAATCCAAATGTCTTTTGATTCTAATAAACACCAGAAGAAATGTCCAGACTTTTGAAGATATGTTTCTTGTTGATATCAGTGAATCATGCTGAGATTATTCACAGTCAGAGCTCTGAAGGTAAGACCAGAATTCCTGTCTGAGGAGTGTATCTTGGGTGGAAAAAGCTGTGTAATAAATTAGGTGCAGCACTGTTTAGTAACTAGGACCAATTCGAATTCATGGAGCTATGCCAGCAAAGAATTTCACCAAGACTGATTATTATTTAATAGCCTTTTATTTTCACTGTTTTTCTGTAAATTAATTTGTTCAAAACTGCATTAAATGCTTGTAAATAAATTATATATGTATATATAGTTTTCATCACTGCATATAATACTTGTCCTTTTGTGTAACACAAATGATAAAACATTAAATTAACTTCTAGTAACGGGATAATCTTTACAGATTTGCCTCCATTATTACACAAAGCTCTGGTAAGTATTTTTATTTGATCTTTCTATTAACATTTTATATTATAATCTAAAAATTATAATTTATTACATATGTTTACAATTTTTTCCTTAGGAGGAAATAATAACTGGGAAATATCTGAATGGTAATGTACAAAGTTGTCCCCACTTACACTTTTAAAATTAATTAAAACTCAATATCTCACTGTAACTTTTTATGTTCCATTTTTCATGTGCAGCCCTCCTTGATATACTTAATTTTCAAAGGTAATGTATTACTCTCAACAGCTTGATTTTTCAGTATTATCTTGCACTTCAGATATGATCTGTTTCATTTCCAGAGAAACTGGGACATTATGGATAGAATGACATTGCCACATATGATTGCTTTGATTTAGATCTCCTGGGAGGAGCATTTCCTCTTAACATGGGAAAAGCTGTTTTCACAAAAGATGAAAAAAATCCCAACATGTACAGAATGAGGCTGAGGATAAATACCTGCTGCAGTTTTCAAAGTTCTGATAATTAACTTTGTTCATATGTGTCAGAATGGCTGCTTAAGGAAATTGGGTGCAGTTCCAGCTTTCTGTCCACCTCCCTCTTTCAGTCCTAATCCCCCCATCCTCCAGCTCCTGGTGACTTTTGAATTATTTGCTAATTTTGTCTAAATTGGAAAGAGCTGTATGAGCCTCAAAGGCCATTCCACTCCTACATATTTTGAGAAAATCAGTGGCTGTGTAAAGAAGACACTGAAATTAATGACTGTGCTGAGGGAAAGGCAGCAGACCTTCCTCCCTGGGCTTTCTACAAGCAGAGAACAGGTGTAAGGGGTGCCAGGAAGCACATCCTGGAGATGGTACTAATGGCAGCACTCTGGAAAATTGAGATTATTGTGGGTCTTTGTGGAATTAGATGAAAAAAAACATAACTAATTAATTCCATTTTTCATTGAACCATGTATTTTCATTGCATTAAATAGATCAACTATTACTCTGGTTAGGCCAAAAAGCTGAATACTCGTGTCATTATGGTGTTAGCAGCACTGCTTGTTTTTCTTTTTCACTCTTGTAATGTGCTATTTTCCATGTTATATTATTTTACTGGCATTTTTGGTCCTGTTTTCTGTTACAGTTCTAATGTCTGGACAGCAGATATGCTTACAAAAGTCATGGCATATTTTCATGCCCAGGAAGTTATGTTTACTCTTAGCAGCCTCCAGGTTTGTGACATTTAAAATGCATGAAAATTTTTATTCAAAAAGGAATTTAAAAAGCAACTTATCTCTGTAGCCAAAACTAGGCAGTCAATAATAGAGGTAACTAACACATCTAGAGTCTAGCAGCTAAATAAGAATAGGGTTTTTGGTCATCTTTTCCCCCTAAGATTGCAGGAGTATGCAGGGCAGAAATAATAATAACAACAATCTTTTTGCTTTTCCTCTGTCAGTATTTGTTGGTGGCAGTGCAAGTTAAGCAAAGGCAGCAATGAACTGCAACACAAATTCCAAACCAATTCTGAAATAATTCTGTCAGGAATTAGAAGGGATTTTACTCCAGTCTGCTGCTAATGAGCCTTACAGAGCTTTCTGTTCCAGCGTTATGATTCCCCTTGGATTTTTCAAAACAGACATGAGATTGTTAACTGGTAATGCAGGTTGATGTGAGAGAGAATATTTTTGGCTTATGACCCGCTACAGACTTTTCCTCCCATCTAATTGCACATTTCCTTCCCTTTTTTAAGTAATAATAATATGCACACGTACCTGATTTTTTTTTTTTTAGCTCTTTAAAACTTTCATTTTCCCAACTCTGCTGTGTGAGGCAGAAAAGCTTTATTACTCTTGTTTTATGAAGTGAGAAACTGAGGCATCATTGTTAAAAGGGTCCTTGGAGAGGACTTGTTCATGAAGCCAAGAATAGGGTTTGAAAATAACTGTCTTTCAGAATACATTTACATTATTTTTGTTTCCAGTTTGTGTGGAGAATAGTTAAGACAGTACAGGAGCTAAGCACTTAGTTCTCCTTGAGCACTTGAGTAAAAGGTGTCCCTAGAACAACAGTGTGAGTTCCATATATATTACACTTATTTTCTGTACTTCAGATGTCCATACAAAGTTACCTGAAGAACCTTTTATACCAGCCTAGGCAACTACTGTCTGAATTTCAACAACTTGATCAGCAGCAGTTCCAAACTGCAATGAAGTATCTCTTCAACAGCAAGAAGGAGCATCTTGTAAGTCCCTTTGTGCTTGTGAAAAGGAAAAGCTGCAGTCAGTGGTTTGGATAAATGGGAGAGGGACAGACTGGGGGGCTCACAGGGGACACTGTGCAGTTATTTACCTGGCTCAGGTTAGATTCCAGGAGCGCCTCTCCTCAGGTTAGACTTCATTTAATTCTTATTGTCTAAAAGTCTGCTGCCCAGTACAAGTCATCCTTTGGATTTTTCACTGTCATCAGTAGAGAGAAACAGATCTCCAGAGAATGAATCATCTTCCTACTCTAATATCTAAGGTAGGTATGACCAGTTATTCTCAGGGAGTATGTTCTTCTTAAAAGTGACTGGAAAGAGAGCCAAGATGACTAAAGAAGGTGAAATTAGTAATTTTGTTAATTAGTTATAGGAACATGTGAGCAAACTTTTGACATTTTGGAGGGGAGGCAGCATGACATGATTTGCTGGTCTCTGTGGTGTGTTCCTGTGTGATCCATCTGAAAAGCCTCGCTCAGAGTCAGTGGGTGCCTCCCAGGGAGGATTGTCCCTGCAGAGGGGATCTCCAGTGCAGGTGGGATCACAGCCTGAGGTGTGAGAGCACTTGGATCTTCCCTGCTGCCCCTGGAAGGGCCTCCAGCCTGGGCATCGCTGAGGGGGTGGAGATTGACCTGGGAGAAAGGGAAAGCTCATCCTCAGACACGTGAGGTGACTGCCCAGAGCAAACACTGTATAATCCACTGTTCAAACAATGGAGGGGCAGCTCCTGCTGCCAAAGCACACGGATCAGGTGTGCACCAAGCACTGGGAGCCAGGGCAGCAGAGCATGAGCCCTGTCAATAAACTGTAAATCACCAGGACTGTCAGCTCTGAACAGGCTGTCCTAGACATGTCGACTTGTGAGGTGGCACCTGTGCTCAGGGAATCCCCAGAGTACTGTTTGACATTGCCCCTTCTTCTGGAAGGGGTGTTTGCAGTAACAGCTGCAAGAGATACTGCATGGGAAAGGTCTGTTCTAGAGATGTCTATATATTAAATTATGCATGAAATGATACCTATTCAATTCCAATATCCCTTTATTTTTCAAGTAACTAATTCTTTCATGGGAACACACACTATAATTTCAGCCATTTCGGTTATTTTTCTGTTTTTCATTTTGATTTTATAAAAAAACCTCAAGCTGGTTTCTGCCCAATGCCAGAAAGGAATTATCTGAAGTAATGCAAACGGAGTGTTTTGCAGGAATTTTTCATGTGAACAGCACCATATTCTTTGTGGAATGGTCTCTGTCAGGCCTCAGAATGAACAATGTATTGAATTAATCAACAAGATGTTCTTATAACCCTTTGTTGCTTGCAGGAAACGGGAAATATTATTCTTGATTGGGATGAGACTAGAGAGAGAATTTTTCAAAGCCCAGGAGTAAACAGGACCTTGTTCCTTGTAACACTGGATAAATGCTTCCTGGCTCTGAGTGCTTTGGACTGTGTGGATATCCTAAGCCAGGTTTTGCACGTGTCAGCAGTGAACTATCTCCACCCTGATGTCATTGGGAGCCTCCCAGACAATCTGCTGGAGGATGCTTTCAGAAACCTGTAAGCCATTTGTTTTTCAGACACAATTAATACTACGTCATATTTGCTGGTCTCAGTCTATTTTCCAGATACAGCTTCCTGCTTATGTGTTGCTGGTTATAAAATAATTTTTCCATGTGGGTTTTTTTTAAAAAGAAAGAGTTAACTCATTAGTGAACTAACATGCCCTTGTATCACTTAGATCATCATTATTCAAGGACCTCTATGACAAAACCTCAGCAAATACTCAGAGAGCTCTGTATGGCTGGATGAAGCAGATTCTACAGAAATCCTATAACAGGAGTGGTATGTTATGTACAAAGTATTTTCTCTTGCTTATCATAAAAAGGTCAGCAAAGGCCTACCCATTGTATTGAATTGTTTTCCAAATTTAACACATCTGTTTAAGAGTAGCTGTCTAGAATACCTTTTCTTCAGAATACAGTAAATGTAATATATTTGTTACTCATGACAAATAGTTCTCCAAATATGTTCTTGTAGAATGGAATCATTCAATTGTTAATGTTGGAAAAGACCTCTAAGATCATTGAGTCCAACCAATGGACTCTTCATCTCTTCTGCACAGAGCTATATTCAGTCTTTTTCTAGTACTCTGATCTTTTCTCTCTGTACTTTTTCTAAGACTGAAATAGGATACAGTGGTCAGGTGCTCTGCCAAGGTGTGTTGTTCACTTCTGAACACCTATTCAGACTAGAAAAATAGCTCTGGCTCAGGGTACATTAGCCAATGCACTGCTTAAAAACAAAAGAAATGCAGGATGTTGTGAAAGCACATGGCACTGACTTGGTCAGAAAAGGGACTAGATAAAAACAGAGTTAATTAATTCTGATTGTATGCATTTTACCACATCTGTTTGCCTGGTTAATGTGCCTTGAACGGCTGTGCCACAGCTGTGCCAGCACAGGACAGGCTTCACGAGGGAGCTCTGCAGCAGCACTGAACCATCAGAGCCACTGCCTGGCTTTCACTGAACAGCCCAGCAGAGCTGTCCTGTGAGCATTTTAGACTTCTGGATGTGTTTGTTCATCCCCTTTCCCTGGAAATCAAGGGCAAAATGCCCGTTTGCTTCAGTGGAGCTAAATTTGTCCCCTGGGTCTTCAGCTCTTTCAAAATATTGAGGTAACCCATTAAGTCATAGAGAGGAAGTTGATGACACTGCTGTGTGGTGGTGTTACTGCCAGGGCATTGCTGGGGAAGCAAAGATGCAGAACTTGCCTGGTGATACTCAGCAGTCCTGGGAAAATCCCTCAGTGTCACCTTGGATTGTGTGTGGAACATTAGTGAACCCTCAGGGTGTGGGAGATCACCCAGGGAGGGGCTGAGAGTTAAGGTGCCTCTCTTACCTCCTGGTTGCTGCTTCCCTGCCAAAAGCAGTGCAGGCATGGTCAATCCACACCACAGGCCACAGCACAGAGGGCAGGACAGCAGAAGAGTCCTGCAATAGTGTGATTTGTTCACTTTCTGTGTGGGTAGCACTGGGACCACCTGGGAAAGGGGTCATTTTTGGGGGATCACACCTACCATGGTTGGTACCTGCAGCTCTGTTCTGCTAAAGGCCACAGTCAACGTCCTTAAATTGTGCTCGTTTTTCTTTAACTCTTCTGTCATGTCTTTCAACTCCTGTAATATCCCTGGTAATGGGAGGTGATATCACTTTAAAAAACAGAGGCCTGACAGGTCTGCTGGGAGCATCATCTTGTCTCAGTTAAGGAGCTTAGATCTGTGTTTTCAAAAAAAGCACTAAATGGGGTCCTTCTGATAGCTTCTGATAGATAAAGGGTGATGTTTTTTCAGATACTGAAAACTCTTCAAAGTGCCCTGATGATTTTATTCTAACAGAGTTGTGGGTATCAGCACTGCCAAGGAATGTGTTCAGAGGTATCACACGCTGAGCCATCCAAATTATGATACCTTGGAGAAAACAGTCTGTGGCTCAGAGTCCATAAATACTTTATTTCTCAGGGATATTTGGATCTTGACTTCATTTACAATCCTTGGGAGAATGTTACTAAATGAGTGCCATTTTTTTAACTGTTATGCAGTATTCTGTATTTTTTGCCAACCTATTTCCATAGAGGTATTTGAACCATTTTTCATTTTCTCTGTTATTGCTATTGCATATTGCTGAAATAAATGGCATCATCAATAATAATATATGATATATAAAGTGTTACAAAGTATCATGGCTTCCTGATGTTCTTAAATAATATAATTGATTAGGGAAACTGAATTTAAAAAATACTGCTCCATATTTAATATTACTGGTTAAATTTTTCCTGTCCCACACTTTATCCATTTTCTATTTCGACAACATAAAACATTAACGTTTTTGTACAAGAAAATCTGAGACATTTGAAACACTATTTCATTTTCATTAAAAAATGTATGGGCTCATAAAAATGTGGTGCTAAAATGTAGCCAACAGAGGGAACCTGACTCTCTCTGCTTTTAGGATTTTTCAGATTGTTTTTGATTGTTTACCAGTAACAATATACTGGGTACAATATCTTTGAAAAGCAATAACTTTCCTAACATTGTAGTAAGTATTTATTTGTACAAAACAGACTTCAATGAATCAACTTCTTGGGTCAGTGCAGAAAGCTTATGGATTTTGGGAAGATTCATGGTCCATCTCCCATTAGAAGAAATTCTGAAAATTAGTCTCAGTGAAGTAAGTAACAAAGTGTGGTTGGATATGTCATTACAAAGTGATGTCAGCTACAAACAATATGAACACAAATGCAAACTAAAACATGAAAAAACTTTATATATTTTAATTAAAGAGAAAATACAAATGTATTATTTACAAATATTCTTTTATGTTTGTAATTTTAAAGTGCCTATAATTAATATATAATTATTTATCTGTCTCAGTATTATGTGGCTTCTGCTGAAAGGGATCAGTGATAGAAGACCTCAAATTATTTGAGAGTTTGGCAGAGAATTGCTCAAATTGCTCACTCAGCTTTGTCTTCAAAAATACCATGTTATCCAAATCTATCTTCTTCCTTTCTCTACAACATGAATGGGGTCAATTAATTTAGTGTGTCAAACACAGATTTTATTGGATGCAATTGTTTCACAATGCTGCTGCATGGTTCTGTTTGTGCTGGTCAGATCAGACTGTTCATTAGCTACGACAACGCGACAAAGCAGCTGGACACGGTGTATGATATCACACCAGAGCTTGCACAGGCTTTCCTGGAGAGGATAAACTCATCAGGATTTGATATGAGGAACACTTCAACCATCTACAGGCAAGACTGCTTTTTTTTTTTCTTATATGGCTGTGTGTGGATGGAACGAATAAGTAAGGAGAAAAGAGAGGAGCAATAAGCAATACGGCACAGCTTTTCCCTTCCAGCTGGAAAGTCTAGGCTGAAATCCAGCCCTGTTTAGCAACAGTGAAGAATTGCTACTTTATGATTTTTTGGAGGTGTGCCTAATTAGCTAATGCTTTGTCTCCTGCTGCACAGTGAGGAGATGCCTGTAGTATTAGTAGGAAGACTACAGCAGTATTTTTGGGACCCGTCACGTCGTACAGTGCAGCAGTAAAACAAACTGAGATAGCAGGACATGAGTTGTCTTGGCTGTTTGGATCACAGAAGGTGGAGTTGTTCTGTGGAAATCATGTTACAGTTAGGACTGAAGGAGGAAATCTGCAGTCCTCCAGGACTGCAGGTGGTTTTTAATTGACGTGGTTGTCACCAGAGAGGTCACAAAGTGAGGAGCTGTAAAGCCTGCCCTGCTGTCCTCTTTGTCCTGCAGGGCAGACATGAGCTATGCCTAAATATGGGTGACTGTTAGGTGTGTAAGCAGGAAACTGCATTTTCAGGGCTGTCAAACCAGCACTGAACTAACTTTAATAAAAAACCAAAACAAACTGCTCTTGCTCTGCCTCTCTTACTCACAAAGAGGCAGAGAGTGTGAGCTGCTGCGAGGAAGCGCCGTGCTCCACATTTACATTCACACTGTCAGATCAGTGGATGTATTTAGTCCCAAGACACCACTGTCTGAAGTTATTTGTAGTCTCCTTGGGGGATACCTTGGAGTTTTAAACTAATGGAGAATATGCTTTATGGCTTCAGAGCTCCTGTCGCTGCTGCAGTGCAGCTCTGGCTTCCCTGAAGCATTGCTCACTGTCAGGGGTGTAAGCGAGAGGAGAATTATGCCCACGCTCTAAATTTCAGTGTCAGAAATCTTAGAAATGATTTTGTCACTCACAAGAGCTGCCACGTTCTCACAGAGGAGGGAAATGTCATGCTCCATAATCCTTAATATATTCCATTTTTACAACACACTTAGTTTATATTACTCATTTTAACCATACCGATGATTTAAATGCACTTTTACTTTTAAGAAGTAGTGTTATTCATTGTTGCTAATCCCAAAGGAGATGAAGAGCTCTTGGTGGGTATGCAGTAATGCATTGGAAGGTAATTATTTGTTATAAAAATGCTCTTACAGATGTTTCTTTGATTTGTATGTTGGTTTGATGATGTCCCATGAATTCAGATGGGCTGCTGAAGCAGTATATTGTTATATCTCTAGCAGGTTGTTGTTGAGGGAATAGAGGAAATAAAAGCCTTTCTGTGCTGCAGAATTTCACTGAGTGTGTGATAGTGCTGCAGCAGTGTCCAGTGTTGATTTGGACATTATGGCCCAAACTCTACCTATGCCTCTTTGAATTGCTAAAAAATGGACTGCTGCAGAAAAGCTGGGCTTTTGCCACATCTTTGAGGTTCTTGTTCTGTGTGAATTATGAAAGCAAAGACTAAGATTTTACAGGGACAGGGAATTGATTCAGGCTTCCTACAAACAAGTTCATCACCATCACTATAAAGTTCAAAGTCCACCAAGAGTGATCTGCAATTCCAAGCTCTTTCTTTGCAGGGCTGCAGGTAGTGGCACTAAATAAGCACAAGGCCTAAGTCAGAAGGCCCCCTACAACAGGCACTTCCCCTTGGTGGTGTGGCTGTGGTTGTACTTTACAGAGGTTAATGGAAATGTTGACTTAAATATTACAGCACAGGTCCTGTGAAGGAGCATGAGCTCCACATCTGGTCCACAACATGGCCTTGCAGGCTGCTGTGCTGGCACTACTGAGGGAGGGAATCCTGGCATGCCTTCTCCTAACTGGTGTTGAACTGTTCAGATCTCCATCCATCAGCCAGTCCTGTGTTTGATGTGAAATGCAGCAGGCTTTGTTTAAACCTGAA
Source organism: Lepidothrix coronata (assembly GCF_001604755.1). Lineage (NCBI taxonomy): Eukaryota > Metazoa > Chordata > Aves > Passeriformes > Pipridae > Lepidothrix > Lepidothrix coronata. The sequence goes on along the minus strand of NW_016690221.1, from coordinate 4,137,409 downwards.
ACAATGAAGAGGCCACGTAATGCTCTAGCTGCTGCTCTGAGACATGAATGACTTATGTTGCCTGTGAAATCCAAGTGGGATTTAGAACTCAAAACATCCAGTCAACCTAGATGAGAACTCAGCAGCCAGTTCCAAAGATTTTTTAATAGCCCTCCATCCTTTTCAAGATTATACTGCCAAAGTGAGTGGAGTTGTTAACCAGGAGAATCCAGCCATAGACAAATGGAACCAGGAGAGTTAAGTTTTCAGCAGCACAAGCAATCCAGGTAGAGTTCAGCTGAATACAGAGGCCACTGCATGTGTCTCATACCCCAGTCTCAGGCTGGGTAAGTTTTAAAGATCGTAGTTGAAGCCACAAGTGACAGACAGAAATGACTCCAGTTCTGAGCACAAGTAGGGTGTAACATTCTTTGTTTCCCTTTCCTAAGGGTCACACCTCCTATGTCAGAAGTCAGCTAATGTGTCTCTTCTCCATAGGCTGGGTTTATTGGTTTGCTTTTATGATGACCTGGAACAGATGGATGCAGCTGTGGCCCGGGCTTTACTTCATCAAATGATTAAATGCAATCAACTGAGAGGTTTCCAAGCTGAGGTTCACAAGGTGGGTGTGGTATTTATTCTTCTTGCCTAACCTAACTCAGAAAACAGAGGAAGAGGGACTTTCTTCTTGAATAAGAGAAGAAAAGAGTGAATAACTGTGATCTAAGAAATAAGGGAAAATAGTTCTCAAGAATGTAAAGAATAGAAGTCCATTTTAGGTGCTCATTCTTTTGTCATTCTATTTTCTGCTGCTCCATATTCCTTTCACAACTGTGGTTCTATTTTTGAAATTTTATGAAGTGTGTGCTCACTGAATATTTGCCAATGACTATTCCAGAGACTCCAGTTAGTGTTTTGGGTGATAGTGGAAATTGGTTCTTGGCAGGTTTTTATTTCCCATCTGCTCTTTTTGTTTGCTTTAGCTCAAATCCCAACTCCTGAACATTGCCATGCAAAACCAGACATTGAATGATACCCTTGGATCTCTGTCAGATGCTGTGGTCGGACTAACTTCAAGTCAGCTGGAATCTCTGTCACCTGAAGCAGTGCATAATGCTATTGCAACATTAAACCAAGTCTCTGGCTGGGCAAAGAGCCAAGTTATGATTTTATCCAGTAAATACCTTTCTTATGAAAAGGTACCTTGTGATAACAGCTTTCCTACCTCCTGTTTTTAAAAATGAAATGGCTTTTTCTCAACAATAACCATAGATTTTGAAAAGTTAGTGGTCTGAAAAATGTGTTTAAATCAAATAAAAACATCCAAGACTGTACCTCCCAAAGTAATTTTCTAGTGTAACAGAGAGAAGGAATGTTTGTATTTGACAGTTGTGTATGTTATTTTGTGTGTGTCACTGCCCTAAGCAGAATTTGCATGATCAGAGATCCCAGACTGTATATTCAAATATACAGTAATGGAAGGAATCAGGGTCCTGCCAAAGTTTCAGAAAAAGGACCTTCTGGGAAACTTCACACATTTGCTCTCTGGACAGACACAGAAAGTGCATCCCCAGGCAAGAAATGTATTAAGTGTTTGACAGTAATAGTTTTTATTTATTTATTGACTTCTGCTTTTAAATATATCTGCTGTCCTCCAGCCAGAAAACTTCCTGTTTGTGCTGTTCTCTCTGCAGGTGTTATCATTCCATAATGTCAGTCAAATGGGTGCTTTGGTAACGGGCATCAGCACCCAGTCCCTGTACAGCATGAACCCAGGGGAGCTCTCCCAGCTTATTCGAGGCACAACATCCCAGCACTTGTCTGACTTATCTCCTGCCCAACAACAAGGGATCCTCAGGAAGGTGATGATGAACTCCAGTGCATAGCAGGTTCTCTCTGCACAAGAGCACAGTCACCAGCTATGCAGAGCACGATTTAAAATGTTGCCACCGAATGTGTGCTTTAGCTCAAAGGTTAACATTTCCAGAGGATTTTTTCTGAACACCACGTGTGTTTGGAAGGCTCTCTCTTGCTTATTTCCATTGCATTTTTAATACTGTCATGTTTTTCCTTTATCCTCTTAAGAGAAATATTACACAGTATAGAAAGAAGGGCAAATCCTGTAAATCTAAGCATCAGTTCTGAAATGCCATTCTGTGTTCCTCTTTTTAGATAGCTGCATCTGGAGATTTTTCTTCATCAGTCAAAGAGATACAAGGAGCTTTCTTTAAAGAAGTCTCTCTTTCTGGTTTATGGAAGCAGACTGGATATAGTTCTTCAGCAATGAAAGAAAAAGAACTAAGAAGCAGCCAGGTAAAAATTCTTATGCAGTTCCCATTCCCCTGCAATTTAGTATGATGGAAGAACTGGAAAAGGAACATAGGTGAAAGGAAGGAACTGCCTCAAATATATCTTGACATAAACAACCAGAGGGATTTCAGAGCCTAGGCAGCATTATGAAACAAAGCTATGGAAAGGGAAGCATTAATATGCTGAGTTTAAGTCCCCAAGATTCTGCCATGTAAATTTTCTCTTTCCAGTACTGTATAACAGACATTTGCATATACAATCAGCTCTTTGGCTCTGTCCAGAGAGATGAAAGTTTGGATCAGATGATCTCCAGAGGTCCCCTCAAACCCAAGTTATTCAGTGTCTGTGGGCCATGGCCAGGTTTAACATGATCCCATAACACCAGTCAGCCATGTCTTGCCTTGTGAAGAAGAAATTCAGCACTGGATGCCAAACCTCTTGTGGTTGGCCAGGCTGGATCATAGAAGTGCCTGTAGAGTACATAAGAGAGCTAAGAGTACATAAACCTTGCAGTAGTCATTGTGTCTTACAACTGGATTAACTAAACTTAACTTTAAGTATGGTGGCTTTTATTTCAGGCTTTGTATCTGTATGAATTACTGTCTAAGAAAAACTATCCTGTTGACCTTCTAAGGTATGGATTATAGTCTCCTTTGAAATGGGGTTTAAGACTAGTTTTGTCATAAGAGCAACTTCAAGGTAAACCATGCATGGTTATTTTGGACTGTCTTAAGTTTAGTCATTCCTGGATACCACAGGATAATTCACCTTCCTCATTAGAAAGGGTCTCCAAATCCAAAATCGGGCTCAAAGCATTGCAGAGGTTTGGCTATTTTAAGGCTTAGCTGGTATTTTTCAATTTGTTTGCAGTTTTACTTTCAATTTAGCCTTTCAATTACAAGAAACAGGAGAGAGAGGTGGCCAAGAAACTCTATCTTAGGGCAGGGTTGTGGGGAGCAAGGACTAGATCCTGCTTAAATATTCAAAAGATTGAAATTTGCTTTTCCTATCAGCACAGGACAGCTTGTGAAAGGAGTAACTTGTCAACTCATTGAAAGTATGGGCACAGACATATTTTTAAACAACTTTAAATTCTTTGAAATGAATCTTCATCTGCTTTCTCCATATCAGGTAAAACCAAAAAGACTTTGTCTAGATAAACATACTACCCAATATCCAAACTAGGTAAACTAGAATTTGGTTCATTCAATTTTCTTTTTACTTTCTTTTTTTTTTTAATCTTATCTGTGTCAGCTTGTCTGTTAGCATATTTTATTTAAATCTTTTATGTGTGAATTTTTCTGTTATCATACTTCATTTTGACAATTTCATTTGCCACTTACAAATTGCAAGAAATTTCTACAGCCCTTCTGACTTGTTAATTCATGAGTAATCTGTTTGGAAATATATAGAAGTTTTGAAAACATACAAATGCTCTCATGCACCCAAATATAGGATGCTTCATCTCTGATGTCTACAAAAAGAAAACTCTAAAAAAACCCAAAGAAAAATGCTCTCTGAAGATAATATGCACAGTTTTATGTATGCTAATTTATATGCTGCAATAAACAAGCCATGTTTTTATTCTTCCTCAAAATTGCCAGATGTTTAAGTTCCTAAATTTTTGTTGCTTTTAGGTTAATTGTTTAGCTTGGAAGTTTTGGAAGGTCTCCAATGCATCTATTCCTCCCTTCCTCTTACTGGTGCTTCCGTGAGTTACATCTTACTACATCTTAAGTTCTGAGCACTTTTTAAATAATCTCTTCAGTCCTAAGAAAACTGATGATTCAAAGAAATGGTAATTTATCAGAAGTGGTCACTGACTGTAGGCAAAGTGTCTGTCAAGTGAAAGCTGGTAATATTTGGTGTCTTTTAGTGTGGCCTATTTTTGTCACAATTCTGGATTTTTACCCCCTAGGTTGTGAGATTTGTTTTCCTTATTTATTTAGGGTTTCTTTGAGAGTCGATATATAAGTCAAAACCACTGGGTGCTGCTGAAGCATATTGCTCTGTATGGTTAAAAACATTTCAGTGTGTTTTTAAGACATTTTTCTAAGTTAGCAAAACTTTTCAGTGACAGTTTTTTCCTTAGGGAAAACAAATGTACAAAAAGGGCATTACAGTAAGATGAGGATTAATTGCAACTTTTCTGGCCTGTCCAGTTTATGATTTTTCAAGTCCAGCCTTGTCTCTCAATGTTTGTGTCATCACAGATTTTATGGGTATGGTTATGGGTATATGAAGGTCAGGTTTGCATTCTGAGACTCTTTGAATTCTTTCTGCAGTTCTGAGTACCTGGAGTTCGTTTCAGGCCCTTTGTGTGTCCCTTTCATTGAAAGTCTGGGGAAGACTGAAATGGACCTTTTGAATCCAGGCCATCACAAAAGGAATGCTGTCCTGCAAAAAGTACAGGAGTGCTTGGTGGGTATGGCTGGGAGGGGGCAGCAGTGGAGGAGACACCACGAGGATGGAGAGATTCACCTTCTACATAAGTTCTTGACTTACCCATCTGTATTCTTTTGGGGTTTTTTTCATGTACTGTTTCGATATTATTGTTCACTGCCTGAGGAAACCTTTTTACAGCTTCCTTAAAAATTTTCCTTGACTCCATCCATGTTACAAAGTGTTCTCATGAAATGTCGTTGCTGACCACGGATAACTGGCCAGGACAGCCTGGAGCTGACCAGTTTGCAGCTGGAGCTGTTCCCCTGGCTCCCAGCAGTGCCAGTCCTGCAGAGCTGTGCATGGCACAGGAGGCTCCATGGGAGAGATGTTGCTAGCAGGAGGATTTGGGACTTCTGCTGTCAGGGGGCTGCAGCACTCACCAGCTTTTAAGGGAAACTTATTCTTTGATGTAGCTGTGAATATTCCTGTCCTTACACATACTACCAGCTGTATAATCCCTGGTGTTTTGGCAGCTGCTTGAGAAACCCCTCAGAGCTCAGCCTTCTGACAGCAAGAGCTTGGGGCCCCTTTGCTGTGAGGGGCCAGGTGAGGGCTGTGCTGCCAGGCAGAGCTGCACCACCTCTGCAGGTGTGGGGGGAGTTCACATTTTCTATGTGTGCTTCAGTATGGAATAAAGAATAATGAGAGCCCTGAGAAGTGCTTATTAAATATCACCAATTGCAGTGCTAAAACCAAAAAATATAAGGCAGTCTAAGCAGAAATCGTAGATGAAGTTGCCAGTGCAAACTGTTATGTCTTTGTTCCTTAAAGGGTCACAGAGCTTAAATGAGTTGTGATGCAGGGCAAGAGCCAAGGTTAGCTCTGCCAACGGGGTAAATGCTTCTCGTTTCAGAACGGCTCTGTGGCTGATGAATATGATGTTGACCTACTTGGAAATCTAATCTGCCACTTACCTCCAGCCTTTCTACAAGGCAGAGTGTCCCTGAAGGCAATGGCAACAGCCCTCCATCAATTCAAACTCTGCCAACAGCTCAGCCACGAGCAGAAGACTGAAATTAAATACAAACTCCTTGAGTTATATGGGTAAGGTATTAAATACACCACTTTGCTCTTGCTGATGGTCTGGCCATGCAGATACCAAGCATTTGCTTTGCCCAGATGAACTGCAGTGAAAACAGCACAAAGCAGCTTCTGTCACTGGCCAAGCTTGGGGGCTTGTCCACTAGAATGACATTTCTGTTCTTGTGTGTAACGTGATAGGTGTGGAACAAAATACAACCCCAGGGACACTCTGCATGACTCAAGTCCCAGAGGAAAAGGAGAGAAAGTGTAAGGAGGGGCAGGCAAACAGGCTCACTGGCCTGGCAAGAGAAAGGGTGTTACAGGCAAAGAATGGCCCAGGAATGCAAAGAATGGGAAGATGGAAGTGGGATACTCAGTGTGAGAAGACAAGTGAAGAAGACTGCAAGCACTGTGGCAATAGGAGAGAGCTAGGGAAGAAGCAGAGGGGTATAAATTCAACCATCTGAAGCAAAAAACTGGGCAGCATGTTGGGTGTCACTTGGGTGTCACTAATGGCTCTGATTAGGAGGGCGATTGGAACCACGCTATGTATCAGTCATGCAAGGGACAAAGCCATCCTCTGTCTGGCAAGAATACACTGTTTCTCTCTTGCACTGTCTCTTAGAAGTATCTTGCATTTGAAAAGGGAGACAATGCATAGTTTCTAACCATCCCCTCAGACCCAAAGGCTGTCACTTGATCCACCTAATCATGTTAGATGCTCGTTCATCTTCCTCCTAAGTCAGCATTTTCCTGGTGATAGAATAGAAATATCTTCCACCAGATCCCCTCCCTGCATTGATCTTGATACAGATCAATTTTATTGAATCATGGCACACTGTGCTAAATAAGATTTTACTTTATTTTGTATTGGGTTTTTTTGGAAATATTTGTCCAGTCAAACATCCTCCTAGTGGAGCAACAAAGCAAATAAAGTTTTCTGTGAGAACATAAGCTAGTAACAGATTTGTTACTGTGTCCTATAGGCTTTTCCAGGCTGAAAATTACTTATCCAAGTGCCTTATTGTCACCCACCAAGTGGGTTGACTAACATTTGTCAGCTCTGTATGATGCTTCTCTTTTGATACCATTTTGCACGTTACTGCTGCTGCAGTATGAACCTGACAGAAAATGGTAAATTTTCTTTCAAAAAAAGAATTATTTCTCCTTGCTTGAACACTGTAATGCAAAAAACACTATGGCTGTTGAGGGAGAGCTCCATTTCTGCTGTATTTGAAGGCTTTCTCTGACTGTATTGAGAGTTCCACTAATGCCCTTTATATCACAGAGAGATGAGAAAATGCAAAATGATGCTAATAACAATGAATCATTACGTTGGCATAGAAATGTCTGTGTTTCCTATATGATAAAGTAGATAAAAACTCTGAAGTTTTAGTATCATTTTGATTGTAAACATTCTTCATTAATATAATTTTTCAAAATATTTCTTCAGCTCCTCAAACAACTGGACAGCAGCAACAACATTAGATGTTGGACCATTCATAGCTCTTCTGTCAAAGGAGGAATTAAATGTCCTTGCTGAAAAGGTATGCTTTTGTTATAACTTTTAAATTCATAAAAGATGTTAAAATTTGAATTCGTGAATGTCACAATGCAATCCAAATCATATAATCTGAATGCTAAACTAGGTAAATAATTCTCCTGGCAAGGAACCCTGTGTTAATGTTTCACATGTTCTTGACTCCATCAAAAATTTCTGAGATTTCTTCTTGAGGGTAATGTCAGTATAAAGGATTATTTGCACGTGAACAGTGATAATTGTACATTGTCACATAGAAAAAATGGGTCATTTATAGTGACACAGACTCATTTTTAGTACTTTACACCTTGCAGTTTTGCTTCCTCCATTCCCTTGCCTTCCAGCCATAAAAGTTACATTTCTTATCCTGTTATTAATGGAATCATATGGATCAAATTAGCATTTACTCACATGGCCCTTTGCCCCAGGTCCAGTGTAGCACATGAATGATAACTGATGGACTCAGCATTGCACTTTGGAGTCTCTTTGCCCTCTTTAGTTCCTACAAGCTTAAAATTTTTATGTATAGGAGTAAACTATACTGGAATGAGGAATTCATTCTTCAGCAGAAATATGTGAGCACAGTCAGCAACTTTTCCACTGGAGGTAAAACTTATAATTGACCAAATAGAACAGGACTCTTCAAAGGAAAGGAAGGTGTCCAGCAGGGTGGAGGAAAGAGCTCAAAAAAAGCCTGAAGAAGGCAAACAGGTCAAAGTTATTTCTCATCATTTAATTGGGTCCCTATCCTCAATTCTTACACTTGTCTGGCAAATTTAAGACAAACAAAATAAAGCCCATACAGAATAGTGAAATTCATTGTTCCAGGAGGGTCCGGACACAGACTCCAATCAGGCAGTGCTCAGGTGTTGCCAGAAACTGAGAGAGCATCCAAGAGAGAGAATCACTCAGAATTTGCTTTGTTTCTAATTTTTTCCCCTCAAATGTATGCTGTTGACCTTTCAGTAGCGGCCAATTTACTCTCTTCTGAAACATCTGCACAATAGGAAGGAGGCTGAGCTGTTACTAACCCCTGATTTGCTAAGGTCTGCACAAGTCTTTCTCTGCCAAATTGGTTTGTTTTAAAAGGGAGAAAGAAGACTTATTTCTTTTTTTTTTTCCATTTGAAGTTCCCAGACATCATTTTACAAATAGCAAAGACAATTGGACCAGTTTCTTCAGCTGAAGAGCTTTTATCAACTGTGTTTCAGTCTGTCTCCAATGCCACTGCCAACACCCCCTCATCTCTCACCACACCTGGTCAGTATTTGCCTGGTATCTCTGTAAAGTGCCTGGTTCACAGTGGGGCCATTTGGGGCTGTGGTTGTGCAATTCAAACAGACTTTGTTTCACTTTGTCACCAAATGCATTCCGAGAAGCTGAATAATAAAAAAGAAAGCATTGAGTAACTTAGAAGAGGTTCAGACTTTTAGCAAAAGCAGTGAGAGTCTTCATTCTGTTGCCCATAGTTGTATGATGCATTGACTAATTGCTGAAACACTTAATTTCATTACAGGATTGCACAATTAGGCATCTCCTGGAATGATTCTGAGTGCACAAAGGAAAAAAAGATGAATTATTTGAATTAGAGAGTTTTGTTTATTTTTACTTTTTTTGCTTATTTTTACTTTCCTTTGTAATCTAAGTAAAAATCCTCAAATTAAAAGCCTGTGAAGGTGACAAGTTACCCCTGTGTCAAAAGATTGCACGTAGTTAATCCTTTGCCAGACATGAGCATATGGTGACTCGTCTGTTCCTAAATCTGACAGTGGTGGCACTGTGTTTTTTCTGTCCAAATGGACAAAGTTTGTTATCATTTAAAAGGTATTTTAATTAGCAACCACACTAATCTATCAGAATCTCTGGTGACAAATGGATCATTTTCTTTGGATAAGGTACATGATCTGGCTATATTCCTTTATTACAATAAATGTATTCTTTCTCTTACCTGAAATACTTGGGAGCTAATACTAATAACAGTAGCAATTACCAGTGACAGAGTTCTTACATCCATGTCCACATCAAGATAAAAACAAAGGTAGTGCTTGAGGCAAGATGGAACATGCAAGGCAAAACTTCGAAATTGTGTGTCCAGAGTGCTACCAGAGAGCAGTGCCAGTGCTGGAGAAAGAATTCAAGTTTCTCACCACAAGCACTGAGATGTTATAATATATAGATGTTTTTCATCAAACTAAATTTATATCAAAAGGAAGACTGAAGTAGCATCAGATCCAGGAAGCAAAGTCAGAAGTCTAATTAGTGTTTCCCTCTGTGGTCACACCAGTGTACCTGGTGTGTTACAAATAATAAAATCAACGGTTTTTCCGAGGACACGAAGTCTCAGGTTTTCATGACCTGGGGAAGGGAGCTGCACTGGGCCTGGATAGGCAGTATTTACGTGAGAAAAGCTGACCTTTTGCAGCAGGGGAAAGGGAAACAGGGCAGCTGCACAAGAGGGAGGTGTAAAGGGAGAGCGGAACATCAGCTGGTACAGTGGGAGCTGAACTGCATTTTCGTTTGCTCAACAGATTCAATCTTTTCAGTGTTCTATCCACTGCTGCAGCTTCCTTTGATGCAAATAAATCCCTCCTCTGCCTCCTTTCAAAGTACAAATGTACTTTGTACATCCTCGCTTTAATTTATTTGTCTGGGAGAGCTTAGCTCAGGCACAGCATCTGTGAAATTCATGCTTTTTACTGGTAATGGCCGTATCTGAAGACATGTAGGGATTATTTGGTTTAGATAATTATTTAATAAGGTTTTCCTAAATGAGTGACAGGAGAGAGAGAGAGAGCAGTAAACAACCACATTAGGATTCTAATTTCTGCTTTCCATCAACATTAGAGGTAGATTATGCCAACAAAGACCAGGATTTGTTAAAATACACAATGGAAACTGTCTGGTTTGATCATGAATAGGGCCAGAACCTGCCTGTAAATAAGATTTCTAAAGGCAGTTTGTCTGTCCAAACAGTTCTGTGGTGAGTGAACAGCCCTCTCCAGATCCTGACATTTTAACAACAGGCTTTGACATAAAGAACAAGCAACTGTGCTTCTCTGACACATCCAGCTCCTGTCTGCACCTTGTTTAAATGTCAGGCAAGTCTTACAAGACATACATCTTTGTCAGGGCGTTTCAGAGTAAAAGCACCTCTCCTGTCTGTTACATTGCTGGTGGATTCACTGTTGGAACGTGGAGCTCATTCAGCTGCAGCAGTTTTTGGTGAATTTTTGGAGGCTTCCACGAGGGTCATCCCAAGGATTTGCATTTCACTCTTACTGAAGCAAGGCCCCATTTTACCTCAGAATAAGCCTGGGTTTTGATGCCTTTAAGGAATTAGACTTGAAAGAAACTTGCACTACACTGGTTATTCTCATTGCAAACGTCCAGAATTTAGTCTTATTCTGGCATCCTGCATTGTAACTGTTCTGAAATACATGTCTGCTGTTATTTTCTTGTCCAGCCTTTGGAGTGTAAAGAATATAATCAATTTCTTGCAAGTTAGGGAAATTCTAGTTTTATATCCAGGACATTAGGAATGTAAATATTTTTTTAAATATTTCATTACAGAACAATTAATTTATCAATATCATATCATAGTCTGTCACTCTCTTATATATCTATATTGATTCAATTTATTTTTTCAGTCTCCTTGAAGAAAACTTGCTATTTGACTTTTTTTTTTTCCAGATTGCCTGGGAACCAGAGTTCCTTCTTCAGACGAAATAATTAAATTAGCAGAAGCAAATATCTTTTGGTCAGATCAGGAACTGAAATGCATGGACCCAGGGACTTTTGACAAAAATGTGGAACTTCTTGGGACTGTCTCAGGTTTTAACAACTCCCAGCTTACTGCCTTGAAGGAAAAAGCCAAGCAGGTAACTATCCTGTCTGTGAAGGGAAATTAAATCTGTAATTTGATTTGCTCTTATTGAACTATGCAGTTCTAAAATAACTGTGCTATGTCAATGTCACTGCTGCTGCAAGAATATCTATGGTTTATTGGAAAAATAATATGAGATGGTGATAGAAGACTATTGCTCTTGCTTCAGAGTCAACAGGCAAGTAGTTCTGAGCTATTGGCAGCTGGAAAAGTTAAATGTTTTTACTTTTGAATTAGTTTTCTGTTTGTTCCTCACTTTTGTTTCATAAATGAAAAATCAGCAAGCAGCACTAGGGGCTGTTGATTGCCCTGCTGGGAGTTCAGCTTGGCATGTTAAACTGTCTACATCGGTGTTAAATATAGCTTACAGTGGTGTAAAACCAAACCGACTGAAAGAGACTGCTATTAGCTGAATAAAGCTCGTTCTCCCACCTTCTTGTCACAGGCAGGGACAGACAGACCCATCTGTGGGAAATTTTAGGGAGAAAAAAGACCCCAACTGCAGTCAGTCTGTCTTTTCTGGGAGCGCACTCGGGACGGGGCTGTGCTGGGGGCAGGTCAGCAGTGTCTGTGTCTGGGGCACAGCACCAGCACAGTGTCTGGGCTCTGAGCAGCCCTGCCTTGGCCTGCTGTGGGCTGGGGAAGAAGTCAGAGCTTGCTCCATGCCTATTGTTGATGTTGCACTTCTCCCTGGGGGTGACCAGGAAAAGCCTCAGGGTGCAGTAAGACAAGTTGTTTTGGTCGCAGGAGACCCAGGGGTTGAAGAGGTTACCATCCCTAGCCTGTCTTCAGCTTCCTGTCACCAGCATCTGCTGGAGGTTATCTGCTCTCTGCTTCCATCTCTTCATGACCACTCTGTAATCCCCTTCTGTCAAAATGATCCAACATTTCAAAAGTCCTTTTTAGGTTCCGTCAGATCATTCTGACAGAATGAGGTTGGGGAGCATCTACAAGTGCAGTTGGCTGCAAGTAGTACAAGTGCAGAGGCTTGGAGATCTTGAGGGATGTGACCTCTGGAGGAAAGCAGGAGCAGGGGACAGCTCCTTAAACCAGCAGCTGCAGCCACAGTAGTGGAGCTGAAAATGGACTTTGGGTAGGTAAGGCCAACAATGCAATTTTTAGCAGTGAAACTCAGCTTTTAAAGCACCAGAACTGTAGATGCTTGAAGAGAAGTGGCACTGACCAGATTCCCAAAGCAGATGGTGACTCTGCAGTTGTGTCTCTGCTGCCTTGCTGCAGTAGGACAACAGGCATCAAATGCATCCTTCTCAGAAAGCTTCCCTCTGTCAGCACAGACGTGTGTAGAAAAAGGGGAAAAAATGTAATCCCAGAAGGAAATTAAAAAAGTGTTCCACTGAGATAGTGGGAACTAAAATATTTTACAGCACTGCAACATATTGGTGTATTTACAGAGTTGTATCTGTTGTAGGGAAATTGCCAGCAAGGTTAATACCCTCACATTCTGGCTCTATTCAGTTCAAAGGTACACAGAGCTCTAGGGCACTAAATGGAATTATATTCTGTGTGTGAGTGTTTGTAAGACAGATTGCTTTTAGGCTAAGGCAGACTTCCTATATATTAATTTGCAAAATGCAACATGGTGTTACACTGAACGTGAAGCATCAGAAATCAGACAGTACAGGCAAAGCTCTTTGAAATTATGTGCTGTTATGTTATTAACTAAAGGGCATCTTTGATTAAAGGTTTCATTAAGCCTGCTTTAATTTCTTCTAAATTGATTGATTTCCCCTAAAAGAAAATGCATACTCTACTCATTGTTCCAAACTAATACAAGAAGTCTAGATATCAGATTGTGTCTTAATGAAAGTAAGCAGCTTAGCTCACTTGTAAGTGGAAGGTCTCCCAGCTCTGCAATAGTGACAGATGTATGGATCTGTGGTGCCCAGGTGAATGAGGACAAAGGAGTGTTTCAGTTTCATGTGTTGTGTTATTTATATCGATATGCCTGAGAATTTACCCAGCACTGTCAGATAATACTATTTATGAAGTACTTCAAACCCTGCAGTTGATGACCTAGATCAGGACAGAGACACAGGACATTTTTTCCTGCATGTGTTTCCTGTATCTCTTCAGCTAGAGAATTAGGAGCTTTAAAATTGGGCTAAAGCTTTTTACTATCTATTTTCTTTGGAAGAGATTGACATTTCCCAGGCTTAGATCCTTTGTGTGTTTCTTTATGACATCGTAAAACCAACATAAAAGGTCTGTGGAAACTCAGTTGGGAGGTGCGGGTCCAGCAACGTGTCTCTTAAACAAATCCTTAACCTGAGGGTCACAGTTGGGAAAAGCACCTCGGCAGCCCTGATATGCACCTTGGTATGAACAGCAGAGAGTCTGCACCTCTGTGTAAGGAGTACTTAATTCCAGAGATTCAGATTCCAGAGCCCTGCTTCTATATTTTATGGAGGTTGTACAAATTCATAAGTATCTGGAGGTGCAAACACTCTTTAGTAGGCAACTGCAGATACTCTTCAGTGAGTCCTTACTAGCTCTGTCCTTTCTAATTTTTTGGACAAAACTTAAATTGTAGCTATCCTGAAAATGGAGTAAATATTGTCATGAATCAGACAGCATGAACCACCAGCTTAGCCCAGCATTGGGCTTTTATTTTTTATTTTCTAAGTGAAGTTAGAAGCACAGTCTTGTACTAGAAAACTGTCATGTATTGACTGACATAAAGGAGAGTTGCTGAAGTACATGGGAGCTTTAAAGTGAGCTTTTTTTTTTCCTTTTTTAAATTATGCCTGTCTTGTTCAAGTCAATTCCTCCAGCCAAAACCCAGTGTCTTTTTCTGTGAAGGCAATTGGCCACATCCGGAGAGACACTGACCACCGACTACCGTCTTCTGTCATTGCCAACTAAATGTAACTGATAGTTCTGGCCTCTGAAAGTTCAGTTCTTGATGGACTTTTTGTATTGTTTATTCAGGCAGACCTTTTCTGAAATCAAAATTTCCTTAGGGTTGATCTGTGACAGCTTTTCAATCACTGCAACTTTACCGCAGATGAAGTTAAAAGCGGGGGAACTTGTCCATTTAAATACACTGGTACTGATTTGGAAGAGGCCCTGCTTATTTCTTTCATTTTTCACAAAGCTTTATAAGTTTAACTGTATCTGTACAATCACATTTAAGTTATTTTTTATTTTAATGTTGTATGAACACAAGTGAGAAATCAGAACTTTAGGAACTGGCTATTTATCTGTATTACCCAATTCTCCACTTTGATTTCTGCTTTCTTTGTCAGTGACTGAGCCGTGGTGACTGGTCACAAAAGCAATTTAAAGTCAGTTCCCTGGAGCGATAGCAGCTGGGTAGAAGCCTGGGTAGTCCAGATACTGCTTTTGTGGTAGCAGTGTAACAGTGTGGATCTAGGCACAGATTCCCATTTTTATTGGTTTTAGTGGTTTTGCTCCTACAGCCACACTTCCAGCAGTCCCTGTTCTGACTTATCAACAAGGCCAAGCTGTAAAAATTGCAGCATTTTTAGATAAACTAAGCATAATTGGTGTAGAACCTCAAAAACCTTCACAATACCTAAGCTCTGCCTTTTGTGTGCAACGAGGAATACTGCAGGTTTTGTGACTTTTAAAACAAGGGGTTTGAGAATGGTGTATAGAGAGGAAGACTCCTAATGACCTAACAGACATTAATTAATCTCTTCTAAAGGTTTGGGGGTTGCTACCTGACTGGAAGAGTTACCACATTGTCTCCCTGGGCCGCATTGCTCTGGCCCTCACTGAGCACGAAATCCAAGAGCTGGATTTGCATTCCATCGACACTGTTTCTGTACTTAGTCAGCAAACAGAGTGGACTCTTACCCAGGTAAGTATCTTATTGAATGTACTCCTGGTGAAGGGCTCTGGCTTCACGCCCTTTGGGACTGAAGTCCTGGAATGGCCTAGGAAACAGATCCAGGGACCCACACTGCTCCCTGCTGCTCTCCTGCAGCTGGGACCCTGGTGGAAGTGGGCAGGTAGGTCAGCACTGGTGTCTGCCTGGTGCTGGCTGCCCTGGTGAGGTGGCCAGAGCACATCAATCACTGTTAACTGGGGTGCTGACGAGTGTGTTCTTTAGCACTTGCCCACTAAGTAGTAGAAAGAGGTCAGCAGCTCCTCTCACACTGGCCCTGGAACAGACACTACAGCTGGGAGACACCAGTCCTTCCTAACTAAAGTAACCACTGCAGAGGTAGTGTGCTCTCAACCCCAGCAACCATTGCTCTAGATCCTGTTATTAGCAAATATGCTCCTCTCATCTTTCTTTCCTCGAATTCTAGTTATGTCAATGGAACTTTCAAGTAAGAGTTAAAAGCTTTTATTTGTATATGCAATTAGCAGCAGCAGATTTCTGACTTTGTGGCCCTTACCATCAGGGTTCTGTGGTTGCATAGTGGCAGTTTTGGCAGAATATCACAAATCTGTTTAATAGATTCTTGTTCTGAAGAGCATCATCCGAAGGAAGCACTTGGGAGGATTTTATACAATATCAGTTTTCTTTTGAAGTTTCCTGCTGTCAGTAAGAATAGCTGGTTAAGGGATCCTGCCTACCTTCAGTTGTCTAAAAGTCAGGCAGCTACTTTAAGCTACTCATTTGAGGCTCAGCATTGTGGATAGATAAGGAAATCTTGGAAGATGCTTGTTTCTTCCACTGACTTTGGAGGATGCCTTTGGCTTGAGCTAGACTCACAGTTTTTAAATGGTTAGTTTAGGATGAGCACAGTTCTAAATTACTTTGGCTTGCAAAGGCTCTTTGATACCAACATCCCATTCATATCTGAAAATTAATCTTAAAGAGAGGTCACCACCTATATATGACACTTAAATAAGACAAGGCAACCTGAATATTAAAACAAATAAAAACTACATATTGATCCCATTAGTATTATATGTTTTCTTCTAGCAATTTAACTGATTTGGGCATTTCTGCTGGCAATCCAATGCCCATTTCTTCTGGTGTAGGGTTTCCTTGTGACCTGGCAGAGGAGGTACAGAGTGTTTTCACACCATTTGTAGTTGGGAAGTGGTTGTGTAACACTGTCCTGTTTAAGTGTCACATATAGGTGGTGACAGTGCTCCTCCTGAAGGCCGTGGCCATACACTGGGGAGGCTCAGGATATGTATTTATGCTCCAGAGCTTCTGGGAAGATCTGAAGCTTCTAATAACAAAACTTTCCATTCTATTTGCTCTGTTCATGCTTACTGTCTTACTGCTTTTGTAGGCAAGATCTATTTTGGAAGGGTTTCTAGAAGACTCTGGCCAGACCATCAGCACACTAAAAAGCTTTGATTTAGTTGGATTAGGAGCTATTCTCTGTGCTTTGAACTCCACAGAAATCATGTCCATAAGGACTGCTGAATTCAGGTACTGCACTTTATACTTAATGAAATATTTATTAGTGTCTCTATTGATAAAATTTATTGTCCCATTTTTGTTCTGTCAAGATTTTCAGAGCCCAAAGGACACCATTTTACATTTTAAATATTTTTAGAAAGGCAATAACTGTTATGGACGGCATACAGCAGTTGTTTAAAACATGTTCTATTTTAGGTTTCCGCTGCCATTTATATCCCACTATTTAAATATTGCATTGAGAAATCCAGGATTTTGCTTAAAGCCTTAAACTTTTGTATGCAATTTGTGCACATATATTTTAAATTGACAATTGGGTTCAACAGTCATCTTACAGCAGACTATGCATATTCCAGGCATATTTAGCACTGCATGTTGACTGCAGCATGTAATGTTGCCCTTGTTGCCTTTTGCAGTGCTGCAGTTGCAAGAATTGGCCTGTTGGTTTGTAGCACCCCTGTTCTGAGGCAGTTTAAGAAGATGACAGAGTCTGTGTTTGGTGCCGCTACCAGCTGGAATGGCTCTGTCTTACAGGAAATTGGTACTATAGCAGGTAACAAAATTCAGGCTCCAGATGGTGTTCGTTGTGAAGTCTTGTTATTCAGCGTTAAGAGACAGGTTCATGTAGCAGTGAGTTTTTCTAGACTGGCAAAAGACATTTCTTCCAGAGAGGAGTCACCTGCAGGGATGGACATCCAGCAATTTCATTAGCAATAAGGAAAAGTCGTGGTATTCTCCATAGGGTTCTCTCTCATCCAGTCAAACTGACCTTGGGAAGCACAGCCTGAAGTCTCTTGGGTCCTGTAAGTTGGAAGGGGTAAATCAAAGAAGGCAAAACCAACCAGGATTCCAGAGACACTCTTTGTGCACCAGGCTGCTGCAGGAGTGGCTGCACTGGGTCAGAGCAGTGCTGACACAGCATCCTGCCTCCAACAGGGGAGAGAATGGGCTGCCCAGGGAACAGCAAAAGGGCAGGACTGGCCTGCAGTGACACTTCTCCAGAGTGCTCTCACAGCCTCGGAGGCTCCCTGAGCCAGGGGTCACACACCATTTTGTTCATGGATTTGTTTCCCTGTGATCGTTTAACTGCACATTGAACTCCCATAAATTTTAGCATCCCCGATGCCTGTGGCAATGATTCCACACTGGAACTACCTAATAGGTGAAGAAGTAGCTCCCAGTGCATGATTATGCTCCCTAATCTTGCATCAGAAGGGGCTGTAACAAACATTCACTAATAACACTGTTTATTATTTTATTGACTTTAATCATTCTCTTTTCCAAGATAAAATAACTTGGGTAGAGCACATTCCATACAATGTTTAAGGTCAGATGATTTGTAATGTTGAAAGATAATGAAAAAAAAAAACCCCAAACAAAAAGAGAACCAGTATCTCTCTCTATAAAGCCCTGTAATAAACTATTTATTAGATATTTTGTATAAATGCTTAAAACTTGTATTAGCTTAAAAAATAAATCTAATAAAAAGAACATTAACTGAGTTTTATTCCTATGGTTTGGGTTTTCTAGGTGGTTTGAATGAGGATGAATTAAAAGCTTTTGATAAAACCTTGATGCCGTATTTCCAGCCAGCAGCAGTAAGACATATACCTCCTGAAATTTTCCAAGTAAGAGCTCTGTTATGAAGAAGTGACTAAATTTCTATCATTTTTACTCTACTATAAATAAACTGCAGCACTGATTTATAGGTTTTGGGTTTCAGCAAAAATTTCTCTATGGTCTGTTAAGTGAGAGACCATCAAGGATCTGAAACATTAACTTTGAGCTGTATCACCTGTACTTGTGATGAAATATGCTGGACAAGCTTTATTTATTATTCAGAATGCATCCCAAAGAAAAAGCAGGGAACAGACTTTCTTTTTAGCAGTATTGTATTCAAATCAGGGTTTTCTTCTCTGTTTATTAACGTTTGCAAGGGTGCTTTAACAGCTACAAATTTCTCTGCTGAGTGTGTAAGAGCTGTTTTATTAACCTAAAATCTGGCAGCATTCCACTGAGTTAGCTCTGACAAAACAGATTGTACAGACAGATACAGATCGGAAAGGAATTACATCTAATTACAGCAGTTCTGAATGTGGACCAGAAATTAGAACAGGGATCTTGAGATCAGTGCCCCAGACTTTATTTGACTTAGTGACAAGATTAATATTCTGCCTAGGCTGGTCTCTCTCAGATGCTCAGGCAAGCAATGTACTTATGGGCAGATGAACTAAACAGATAGTTAACTGTGTCAGCTCCCATAAAAGAGAAAACCTCCTTGAACACTGACTGTTCTGCACAGCACCACTGACAGTTTAGATAAGCCTGAAATGCCCTTAGTGAAACTATTTCTTTGAAAAACAGATCTATAGCATCTTGTAGAGTTTCTATCAAATAGCAGAGATTTCTGTTTGTGAGAGTGGTAATGATACTACAAAAAGTGCTTAACAAATAACAGGGCACCTTTTTGGAAGAGTTTTCTGTGTTTGAAAGATTCAAAGCAGATTTTGGTTTCACATAGGTTTTGTATGGCTTCCTTTTGCAGCTGTATATATTATTCAGATTTTTATTAATGAAAAATTGCATTGTATTATGGACTTTAACTGAGTTAAGAGGAAGCTCAATTCAAAATTGGACCTGTAGGTATTGACATGAATTTGCTCAGTTTAAACGAGCTCACTTTTGGCAGACAATGAAAAATGGGCAAGGATTTGCTCCATCATCTGACCTACTTGGAAGGGGAATTTTGTCTTCCCAAAGTAGAACCTGGATGCAGAATTGTTGCAGGAAAGAAGGCTTGTTGTGTAGGAGGGTTAAAATGCTTATGACTGCAGAATGTTAACTAGAAGCAAAGCAATCCAGCATGCCCAATAATGCAAACTGGGTAATTGCTATGTGATATAATTACTGTAAGATTATGATTGCCATGTTTAATTTTTAAATTTAATATGACCAAACTGGGAAGATTTTCAATCTAAAAGAGAAAATTGGATAATGAGATTAAAGCATGGGGTTTTTTCATCTCATTGCTCTACTGCTAACTATAATCAAAGGTCAAATGTCGGTTCAAGTGAGGTTGCTCAGGAGCAGATGTAAGAGGAAGCAAACAAAAACACAAGAGGATGCACAATGCCATCAGTCTTTGAGCAAAATCAGAAAAGAAATGGCTGGAAAATTAAACTCCAACAAAATATTGAAGAAATGTCCAATACAGTGCTGGCATAGAAAGCTGCTCAGGCTGTCAGCTCCCAGCATCAAAGAGAAAAGTGAAAGATAGATGAGTGGTCAGGGAAGTAAATGAATACAGAGGATTTTTTTAAGCTCTATTGAGCTCTTTTATAGCAACACAATGTTGAAGGCTACTGTCCCTCATTCCAAATGCAAGACTGTGCTGACTTCTGATTCCTTACCTGCCTTCTATAATTGACAGCCTAAACCAGTTTTTCTGTCTTTTATTCCTCCCAGGCATTGTCCCCAGAACAAATAGCAAACCTGGGCCCCGAAAATGCCGCCATGGTTACGGGATCACAGTGGGAGCATCTGGATGCATCACAGCTCCAGAGCCTGAGGCTGGCGCTGGACGGAGCCAGGACCAGCCCCCCCGAGGCACAGAGCAGTGCAGGATCCACCCAGGAGGTGCAAACCCCAGCTCCAAGTGGTGAGTGGAGTCTCTCCCTCCTCCTGCTCAGGGGAAGGGCATACACCAGTGGGGTGTCTCAGCATCCAGCAGGGCCAGACCTCTATTGTGAAGGTGGGTTACAGGGAGTTTACTAATCAGCTTTTTCAGTCATGCCTCAAAACAGAGGCCTGACCAAGACAAACAGCCAGGACATTGTTGGACTTACCCAGAGCACGAGGTAATGGAGGAAGGCTGTCAGATGGCATTAGCAGCTCTCTGCTGCTGGTAGCATTACACTGTGCTAAGCACTAACTTATGTAAAATGGAGTCTGAAACAGTGAGCTTTTCCCTCTCCTTCCTTCCCATATTCTTTGCCTAAATTTAAGGCAGGACTCTCTGTCTCTGGCCTTCAGGGCACAACCTTTACCTGCAGCACAACATTGTTTGCAGAGCTGCAAGAGTTCCCTTGCAGGAGGTAGCATTGGGGTGGATTAGCATCTTTATCCAGACTGTAGGACCCACTGAATGTTTTTTCCTGCGGTCCCCATCCTATTTGGAATTAAAGCCTATTAGCACTGTGCTTCAGAGGTTTAACCTCTTACTTCTCCATATTGCAGTTTATACGGGGCAAGTTACACTGTTTAATGGGTGTGTTACAGTGAGGGAGAGTGTGCACATAGTCAAGCCAAGGCTGAGAAATTATCCCTGTCAGACAGCAAATATTGTTGTTTCCTGTGACACCAGTGAGACATAAACTGTTGAAGAAGAGAGAGGGAAGCTGAAGTGCTAAAACAGGAGTGAGGGGAAATAAATTCCTATGATGCCCTTGCTGGAATTAGAGCAGAGCTTCCCGGAAGCACCTGGAAGGTGCTCTCAGCCCAGCTCCCTCCCACAAGTGACCTGTTCCTCCTGGAGATATACCAAAGGGAGGAGTTTCCTGGGTAAAAACAACCTGAGTTCTTGAGCTTCTTGTTCACTGTTGCTGTCTCTAGAGAGTACCACCCTATGAAATGCTTCTTTTTGGAGGTGTGGATGTTAAACTGGAAGTTGCAGTTCTGGCCAGTGATGTCTTTTGAGCAGCTGAATGCAATGAGGATTCAGCTGGTGGAATTTGCTGCACTTCTTTGGGGTGGTGTAGATAAGACTGTACTAGACCTGAACTTTAGCGTGACACTAAGACATAATGGTTTCTGCCTTCCAGGTGCTCCTTGTTTGAGCAGCTTTGGCATCTGGTGGTGTGCTGTGTTTGCACTGCGCCTGCCTTTCTGAACCCACGATTGTGAATCTTGAGGTAAGTTATATTTTCAGTAAGAGGTAACTTTAGAACAGAAGTATCATTCACCTGTAACAGTGAAGAAGGACGGTGGGACCCTCTTCTTGCTTTGAATACAGAGATAACAACGTCTGAATGATTTTTCTGTATTACAAAGGTGTCTTGTACCTCTGTTAGACTATCTCTGAATCTAATCAAGGGCAAAGCACTTTATCTTATCTTTATTGTAAAGCCAAACATAACAAAAGTATATTTAAAATTCCATGTAACACCAATCCATTACTGCATTGTTATTTGGCACGTGTTCTTGGTATTAATCTGGTTTGCCTGCTCCAGTCTATTTATAAGACTTTATTCCACAACCACTTCGATAATCTCCATTTAAAAGAACGTTGGCATTAACTTTCATTGGATTTTAACATTTTGACATGCTAAATTCTAATGAGAGCACTGGTGGGCTTAAGTTAGAGATTCCAAATAAACAAACTAAATGCTTAAGTATTCTAACTTAGTCTTTAAGCCTGCAAAGCAAGGTATGTCAAAAGACTTAATATTTTTCTTTGTTTTTTGATTTTCAGAGTCCTGGAGCTTACAACAGATATGCTAGAGAAAAAGAGTTTCAGCTCAGCATGAACAGTAGAGTCAAGAGGCTCTGAGAGTTCTGAGTGTAAAGTGATTAATTTTTTAAAAGCAACACACTCATCTGCCATCATGCTGAGAATTATCTCCTTTCCATACCTTTACCATTAGCAAGTAACTCAGTATCCCTCCAAATACTTCAAATTTCAAAACTGAAATGGTCTATCTGCCTCATGAGAAAATCAGTGAAAGATAAGATTATGTGTGGGGAAGGAACCTGAATGACCTGGGGGCAGGTAACAGGGGACTGCTATTTGGAGGCTTATGTCTGGTACCCAGTGCTTTTTACATGGGCTAATTTGTCCACTCTATTGTACCAATCTGTTGGGTTTTCTTCTTCTACTTCAAGTGTACATTCCCTGGACAGGGGCGATCCTTCTGTGTGATGTAGTAGAAACTGCACTAAAAGTTACTACTATTGCAATAAAATAACTTCTGGGCTGCTGGTTTAAATCCTGCTCAGATAAGAAGTGATAACACATTTTTAAAATTTAAGCACCTGCACCTGTAGTTCCCCATGGCTGTTTGTGTTCGACACAGAACTGGTGACACTGAGGGCATTGGCAATATATTAGTATTTCATGTGAAAAAATGCACCATGGAAACCTGCTTGTGTTCATCAAGAGACAGTCCCTTCACTTCAGGCAGGGTTGAAGTGTACATCTGGGAATGCTAAGGGAAAACTGTGCACTGGGTCTACAGACTACTAAGACTGTCAAGCCTCTGCATGTAAACATACATTTTGATGCTGCTCATCATGATTTTATACCAAGAATTCATGGTACAGTTTTCCCTTTTGCCATTTAAAAAGTCTTTATCTTTTCTAGATTAAAGAAGGCAATACATAGACTGAAAAGTTTAGCTTTTTTACTCAGGGCTGTACTGTAGTAAATGCCTTTCCAGCTGTTATTTGTGTTTCTTTGTGGCAAAAATTACATCTGGATTCTCAACCCTGAAAGCATAACTGAAGTTTTGCTGAGATGGGGAAGCAATAGGAGTGGGCTGAGAGGGAGAGCTTCAGGGAAGAGTCTCGCTGCTTTGCTGCTGCTGGGGAAGGTGAATGTGAGCTGTTGCTGCTGTTGGGAATAACAGTTCCCACCACAGTCCCATAGATTCTGTAATTCCTGCAGCAGCAGGAGCCAACCTGATTTTCAGGGCTTTGTTATTGGCAAAGTAGGAATGAGAGCATGGCCATTTTCACCCCTCCTCTCCCTCTTCTCCTTCAGCAATCTGCTGCCTTTGCCTGTAACCAGCCCTGTCAGGTGTGACATGATGTTACACATAATACTACATGCTTTAGTTCTGCATTTTATAAGCAAAGAACTCTTGATTGCTGCAAACTGCCTGGCACCTTTTTCTCTAATGCTAATGGTAAGATTCCAGCTTTTCCCACCGTGTTTCCTTTTCTGCATGTGAACAGTAGATTGCAACGTTTATTTAAATAGAAAGAAATTTGTTTTATCAATCCCAGCAAATACTTGTGAATGCCCACTAAAACTGAAAAATACTTCAGTGGGTCAAAGACCTTATAAAGATTTATCTGTGTTTTCACATTAAAAATTTCCACCTCACTTAGATGTGAAAGTACCAAAAGGTTGTTTGATTTCTAGAAATTGCCTGACTTGAATTCTGTGTGCTCTTCAGTGAAGATGAGTGTTTTCATGTCAAGATGACAGTCAGCATTTCCAGTTCAGCTGCCTAAGTCAGATACGTGCCTTAGCTATAGCAAGCACTTCAAAAATCTATATGAGCTGAAAAGGATCTTCTTCTGTCAATAAAATGTACCTGGGAGTGATTCCGTCTGCAATCATGGGAGTCAGAGTTTAGCTTTTAATTGGAGCAGGAGTGAGCTCTTTGTTTTGTGCCATCTGTGCTGTAATTTCTTTCAAGCACAAGTGCTTTTAAATAGCTGAACTCCTTGATTACTTATATATTTTATTAAATTAATAATTCTGTTAAGAACTTTGGCATTGCATTTGGTTGAAGATGCATCTATTTCTTACAAGAGTAGTGTAGGAGGGGTAAATGTGGAGCACCCACTTAATGTCCTTATTTCATGGTGAGATTACAAATCCTATTTGGTTCATGAGATGGTGTGAGCATCTTGGATGGCAAGTATTTTAGAAAAGGAATTTTACTCTTGCCAATGAGCAAAGGTGACTGATGGAAAAGCCCATTCTACAAAATCTGTGTTTCATGAGACGCCTCCCTCAAAACTGTTGAAACTGAATTTCTGTGGGAAGAATAGATGGAAAGGAGAGAGAGGCATGGAGAGCACTAGTATGCATGGTATGTAATCCATGTATGTAATCTGCTATCCATTCACAATCCAGCACACTCCCATGGCTAAGAGGAAAATGAAACACGTACACTTTCCTTTTTACTCCTGTGAAACAAACCACAGAACCCCTTCATGCAGATATCCATTATCCACAGGATCCAGTCATATGGATCTGTCCCCTGTGCAGATGTGTA